>NC_060141.1:537662436-537962436 GCF_021461385.2 Schistocerca piceifrons
AGCCAATACACTGCTTGTCTTCGAAGGAGGTACTCTTAAAATTTTAATAGTTAAGCACGCAGTGACCTACCACGTACCTCTTGTCGTGTTTTCCGCAGGAGTTGGCTGAGCATCTGGGTTGTGGTTTCCGGCTAACCAAATGAACCTGTGACGAAATGCGATGCTAGTGTTTAGGTCTCCTGTTTCTCTATCGGTCTATCATGTACGGTTCCCAGACTGACAAGCAGTATCGAATGTTTTATCGAATGAGTGTTACCTTTGCAACCTTCTTCGTGGGTGGACAAGACCTGCTGAGAATTCTTGCAGTGATACTCACCTGTGTATCCTGCAGTCAGTTTTAAGTGGTCGTCCCACTTCAAACTACTCCGTGCATAGCTAATGGCAGTGACTGTTTCAAGCTTTCGCCAGTCGTGTAACTCTGCACAATTCGGTACATTCAGGGTCAAACGCCAATCTCTCCACTAAGTTTCGCACCTCTGCTGATCTTCCAGAATTTTGCTACCATTCTTAGCGTTGTTTTTTCGCTGTATACATCTGCGAGCAACCTCATAGAACTGCAGACATAATTCATAGGTCTGAAGATGGCTCTCCATTAAGAGTGACACGTTGTATTCTATGTGGTAGGAAATCGTCAGTCCAATTACAAAGCTAGTCTGATATCTTGTACTGTAGTATTTTGTTCATTAGGCCATCGAATTTTGTTGTAAGATATCTTGAACGGACCAAGAAACCTATGGGAATGTTAGCGTGAACATGGTAATCAGACGACTGCATAACTTGGCTTTTTCCACGTACGTGAAGTGTTATCGGAGGTGAAAGTAGCCCTGTCAACACTCTGGAACTGAATGAATACAAAAAGCTGACACGTAATAAATACGTATTGCCTGCTAACTGCCAGTCACTAAATCAAATACTAGAACGGCAAGAGTAAAAAAAGTTGGGTAGTTACATGAATGGGTGGTGCCTGTTCTTTCGAACGTGTCTGAACAGACGCCACGCATTCATACAACTGATTGGCCTCGATGAGCAATGGATCCAACCCATTCAGTGCAGAAGCACAAATAAGTCAGAAATGCTGCAGGAATCTCCAGTAGCGAGCATAGAGAACACGGACAGGGACTGCGATAGGTGGTGCTAGATAGGAATGTGGATTGGCGAGAGGTGTGCAGAGCACTCCACCACAGTTGAGATAAACACTACGTCTAGGTGGCGCAGTGGTTAACGAACTGCCTAGTAAGCTGGAGGTCCCGGGTTCTAAATCCGGTCCAGCACACATTTTCACTCGTCGCAGCTGATGCTGCACAAAGTCCTGATGCATAAACCCTTCCGTTTCCTTTCCTTTCTCCTCTCTTATACTTCAATTTACGTAAGGTAGGTGGCGTCGTAATGCACATTAATAATGCATGACGCACTGCATTCAGCATAATTCTGCTGGTTGTCCATGACGTGCGCTTGAATTTCGTTTTAGATACGGTCATTTTGTTGTTACTTTCATTAGGCGTTACCTAAAGTAAACACACAAGATATTGTACGGAAAAATGAGCTCGTTGCCAACTTAGATATGTGAAGGCCGTTTACGACAGAGGCTTAGAAGCAGTTCCCGTCCCCACATGCTGTGTACTCTAGCTTTGCCATTTGAATTGAGAACAGTTAAACAGTGAAGAGTAGCTCTAGAGCGAAAGCAGTGTGGTTCCACTACGAAGTATTACCCTCCCCCCCCCCCCCCCCCCCGCCTCCACCCTCTCCACCGTCGCAGCAGAACTCGTAAAAGCACAGCCCTCTTAGCTGCTCTCCACTCTAGTAATATTTAGAGGCACAAACAATACTTCTTTAGTCAACGGAGCACATTCCCTCTGCTGAAGATTGTAACAACGCCTTTGGCGCTGCATTGATAAGAGGTATAACGTCGATGCAGCTGCATCCAGTTAAGTCCTCTGATGCCAGCTGCACGTGAACACAACAGCACAGCGGAAAGTGGGTCGCTCCACGCCCCAATTGACCCTCTTTGAGTTAGCTCGTGACTCAGTGACTGGGCTAGATCTTCGGTATCAGCAACGAGACCGTTCGTTCTCCTAAAACTGAACTATTCTTATTATGCATTTATCTTAAATGTGCTGAGCATGGCGCACTAATAGTCTTTAGTTCTGTGCTGCGAAACAAACTATAAATAAAAAGGCAACATAATGTTTGAAATTCGGAATTGAAAGAGCACTTATGCTAGAATATTTTATTTTCCAATTAAACTGCCTGCCTGTTTAGTATCGTCTGTTGTGCGACTGGATGCGTGATTTTCTCTCAGAATGACCATTGTTCGTAGTAATTGACAAAGCTATGTAGTGAAACTGAAGTGGTCGCTGGACTTAAACAAGGAAGGGTTACAGGTACTGTGCTGTTTTTAATCTATATAAATGGACTAGGAAACAATCTGCGCAGCCCTCTACAATTGTTTGCAGACGATGCTGCCGTTCACCATCCAGTAAAGTCGAATGAAGTAGACAAGATATCTTCATGGTGCGAAAAGTGTAAATTGAATCTAAACAATAAACTGTGAGGTCCTCCACACGAGTACTAAAATTAAATTTCGGTTAAACGATAAATATAAATTAAAGGTCGTATATTCAATTAAATACCTGCTGTCGTCGTCGTCGTCGTCGTCGTCGTCGTCCTGAGACTGATTTGATGCAGCTCTCCATGCTACTCTACCCTGTGCAAGCTTCATCTCCCAGTACCTACTGCAACCTACTCCTTCTGAATCTACTTACTGTATTCATCTCTTGGTCTCCCTCTACATTTTTAACCCTCCACGCTGCCCTCCAATGCTAAACTTGTAATCCCTTGATGGCTCAGAAAATATCCTACCAATCAGTCCCTTCTTGTAAAGTTGTGCCACAAATTCCTCTTCTCCCCAATCCTATTCAATACTTCCTCATTAGTTACGTGATCTACCCATCTAGTCTTCAGCATTCTTCTGTAGCACCACATTTCGAAAGCTTCTATTCTCTTCTTGTCCAAACTATTTATCGGCAATGTTTCACTTCCACACATGGCTACACTCCATACAAATACTTTCAGAAACGACTTCTTGACACTTAAATCTGTACTCGGTGTTAACAAATTTCTCTTCTTCAGACACGCTTTCCTTGCCATTGCCAGTCTACATTTTACATCTTCTCTACTTCGACGATCATCAGTTATTTTGCTCCCCAAATAGCAAAACTCCTTTACTACTTTAAATGTCTCATTTCCTAATCTAATTCCCTCAGTATCGCCCGACTTAATTCGACTACATTCCATTATCTTCGTGTTGCTTTTGTTGATGTTCATTTAATATCCTCCTTTCAAGACACTGTCCATTCCGTTCAACTACTCTTACAAGTCCTTTGCTGTCTCTGAGAAAATTACAGTGTCATCGACGAACCTCAAAGTTTTTACTTCTCCACGGATTTTAATACCTACTCCGAACTTTCCTTTTGTTTCCTTTACTGCTTGCTCAATATACAGATTAACAACGAGGAGAGGCTACAACCCTGTCTCACTCCCTCCCCAATCACTACTTCCCTTTCATGTCCCTCGACTCTCACAACTGCCATCTGGTTTCTGAACAAATTGTAAATAGCCTTTCGCTCCCTGTATTTTACCCCTGTCACCTTCAGAACCTGAAAGAGAGTATTCCAGTCAACATTGTCAAAAGCTTTCTCTAATTCTACAAATGCTAGAAACGTAGGTTTGCCTTTCCTTAATCTTTCTTCTAAGATAAGTCGCAAGGTCAGTATTGCCCCAAGTGTTCCAATATTTCTACGGAATCCAAACTGATCTTCCCCGAGGTCGGCTTCTAGCAGTTTTTCAATTCGCCTGTAAAGAATTCGCGTTAGTATTTTGCAGCCGTGACTTGTTAAACTGATAGTTCGGTAATTTTCACATCTGTCAACACCTGCTTTCTTTGGGATTGGAATTATTATATTCTTCTTGAAGTCTGAGGGTATTTCGCCTGTCTGATACATCTTGCTCAAAAGATGGTAGAGTTTTGTCAGGACTTGTGGATTAAAATTACAAAAAACCTAAATTCGAACAATCACTACTAAAACTAAAGTTTTCGTTTTATCGGTAGAACTTTTGCAAGATGCTACATGTCTATCGGAGAGACTACCTAAAAGTGCCTACATGGCTCTCGTCCGTCCTCTTCTGGAGTCTCGCTGCGGGTATGACAGGCCGCCGGGTCATCTTCTGCCTGTGACGTCATTGGATGCTATATGGAGGGGCGAGGAGTCAGCACAACGCTATCGTGACCGTTGTCAGTTTCCCAGGCCTTGGAGCCGCTGCTACTCATCAATTGGTATCACGAGGCAGAGTGCTCCCACCAAGGAAAAACCCCCTTGGCAGTATCGCAAACTGAATCTGGGTTCTCCTCAGGGCCGTCAGCGTGACCAGTTAACTACGAAGGCGGACAGATGAAAATTCGACTGTCGAGATTTAGTTGTTCCATTGTTTCAGTAAAACGCTTAAAGCAAATGCCGTAATGGTCAGGAACAATTCGGAAGTATATACTGGTGGCTGCTTAAAGTATAAACCTGACAGCTGTACTACTCCCACGTCTTTCAACATACCAATTTCAGCAAGATTGTGGCCTGTTTATTACGTGTAACGCATTCTGATCTTTGTTTCTCTTTATTACAAAAAAGGAGGGACGGTCACAATATTTTTGTCACCTCGAAAAAATCAAGCTACGTGGATGATACCAAGTTACGGTGTTACTCCTCTAGATACAGGGTGTCGCAGAAGAAATAGTACTGAGGGATATTAGGAACGATCATTTGAAGAAAAAAACTTCATGTGGGCATGCTCCATCCCGAATGGTTTCAGAGACAGAACGCGTTCAATGTACATCATTTATTTTGTATATTATTCAATACATTGTCAGGTTTACTCATGTACAACAGTTAGTAAACAATAAAACATACGTTAAAGTATCTATTGCAAAATACATATTTTTAACACATTCACCTTTAAGCATTTCGTACTCGTCACATTACAGATATCGTACAGTCAACAATCAATGTTCAAATACCTCATCGTCAACTTTAATGCATATGTGCACTCCTGGGAGCACATTTTCTGTTGCGTGTCTGAGTGCCTCTTCACGCTCTCTAATGAGGCCAACAGCGTCAATGACGCGTACTCAACTTTCGTTTGTACACCTTACACTTCGTCCAGATCTATGAACAATAATCTAATGTGTAAGCTATGGCGATCATCGTGACCAGTTAATAGCACTACCACCACCAGCACAGCGATCTCGGTAAATGCGGTTCAGATGTTCCCTCCAGTGTCCGGTAAATACAGAGGAACTTAGTCATGCTGTAAGCAGGAGTATGTTGCAATCCAAGGAACGTCCACAACCAACGAATTTTCCAAAAAAAGCAAGTAATTCTGTCCCATCATTCGGTCTTTCAAAACGACAGTACCTGACAATGTTACTGATCATGTACCTTAAAGGTGATCTATGTCGAAAAGCTTTCGGAACAGCGCATACGTCCGTATGAAGTTTCCTGCTTCGAAGGGGCGTTCCTGTCCTGTCCCTGAATGTTGGGCATTCTTACTGGGACATCCTGTGTAGGCACCATTGAGTGGGACCCATTTTTTTTCCAAAGATGTAGAAGACTTCATGTAGACCTCGGTTGTAGGATCCTACATAATGGCTGGTCAGGAAAAATTCCACCTCGAAAAACACATCATAATTCTACAAATGTCTGACGGGCAATAGTTTATTCACCCGAGGAAAGAGGATGATGTCACTGGGTGCCTTGTCAGGAAAAAAAGGGGCAGTCATAATTGACTGTCCAAAGAAGCAGCATTTGTGATTTGGGTACTGTGAAGAATAAACCCCGGCCTCGTCATGGAGCAAAAACAAGGACGCTTCGACAGCCTCCTTCCGCAATCTCGTCAGGCTTCAGTAGTATGCTCCTTCGACAGTATATTCCGTCAGAACATTATATACTAGCCTCTCCTCACGAAAGTGCCAAAAAACTCAGCACCTTTTGCTTTGCTCCATTTTCTCGGAATCTTAGTGAAACATGCAGCACTCATTAAGCTCTTCTGAATTGTTCGCCTCTAATATTGCCAGACGATTCATGGGCGTCTGAAATAGTTTCCCCGTTTCCTCTGTGAAAGTGGTTTTTAATCCCACATAAAAGGTTTTAAGCTACGTTCGAGACGAGACGGGGCGGGGTGGTAGGGGTTGGAGCGTCTCTCGCTGCTTGCTAGGTGTGGGGGAATCCCGGCCCGACCCCTTTGACCTTCTCACCCTTCCATTCTCTTCTACATTGTTTTAATTGCTTTTAGATGGGCTTGCCTCCTTTTCTAATTTGCCTCCTCCGCCGCATCCTTTCTCCATTGTAGGGGTAGCACTCTGTATGTGGGTGCTCTTAAGCGCGTTGACTACACTGGAGCAGTGGTTGGACGGCTGTGGGTGGGGCGACTCGTGTCGCATGCAAAGGTCCGGGGATGCCCACCTGCTATTACTCTAACCAATGTCCATTGAGTAACACTCATTTCCGAAGACTTCCTCCAAACAATTTCGAAAGACTTTCTGCAAATGTTACGTCACTTTGACGTCATATGCAATATCAAAGATTTATAAAATTACGTCGTTTCTGGTAAGATTTATAATAACTATTATTTTAATTACACGTCACATAATGGTTTAGCGGTGGTTAAGCTTTTATGACGATGTTACAGCACAGTCTAAAATTCTGCATTGTCGTCATGGTGCAGTGACTACGAACCTGGAACTGCGAAGTGGAAGATAGCTGATTTACGTCTTGTCGCTTCCAATTTTTTTCTCCTTTCTAAAAGATCCTGTGCCGCCTTTATTGATTTAATACGAGAAGGTTCTGTAATATTTGTTGCTATGTACGTATAAGAGTACTCTCTCAACAGCGAGGTTTCATCATCAGTAATTTACAAATTAAGCATGAAAAATGGAATAAATATTCGAAACAAGGTTTTCTTGTAAAACAACCTACCACTCAGAATAAAAAGCATAGAAAATACTGACACGTTTGCGAAGAAATAAAAAGATAACTTAGTCTCATCAGTCTATAAACTAAAAAAAAATTGATGAGCTAGTTCTTTTAGGACATGTCTTTGCCATACAAGAAATTCTCCAATTAAGGTGCATATTTAACAAAGACATTTTTCGTCACTTCATTACAGCAAGTTGTACCAATACCGCGTGTTTTTTAAGAGATCTTCAGTGTGCTGGTCTTTCGAAACAGCTTTTACTCATAAAACAAACGTGAGCTGCCGCTTTTTCGTGTGCCAGACTGCCTATCCACTAACTCCTGAAACCAGTTTCCAGACTTTCTAAAAAATAAACTTACGTTCTTGAGACACCTTAATAAATGGTATGAAACATACATGTTGAATGGGTTCAGTGCTGGCTGACTTCAACTTGTTTCTGATTTGCAAAACAGCAAGTCGTCCAAGATTCGTGGTTGAAGACGACGTATTAGAAATAAGTTAGTACAACTTTTTCAATAAGTTTCGGAATTACTGCAAACACTTTGATCTCTACTTTATCCACAGCCCAGTCCACATGAATGCAGAACTTTACACATTTGTAAATAACCAACTTAGAGGATAACGTATCCTGTGATAAAAAAAAAAAGCGCAGCCTCCAGTTCGCTCTAATTCAGATGGATGATACTATTCTGGACATAATGTTCGTCTCAGGTGTTGTGAACCTTACGATCACGAAAGTCAGGAAGACAGTTCTTCCCGTCTTCGATACAGCGTGAGACATCAAAATGACGTCACTTTTGCTGCTGGTTACCTATGTTCAGCACATTCTCAGCATTCTCACTTCTGAAACTGCCGGGTATAAGGCAGCGTTTGCTCTTCCAGCGCCTTTGTGCTTCATTGGGATGGCAGTGCCTGATGTATGGTAAGATTTCTCTCGGAATCGGTGAGCCCTGGGGGAGAGCCTTCGTCCACTCTGAAATACGTACCAGCCCCTCCCATACACTTATCCGTAAACTACTGCTGAACTCTAGCGTCAGTATTGCCTTTAATGGTTTGCCTTTACCTCTCTTACGCACTGTTTCCATGAGAACACGTTCCTGACGGACATCAGTAACTCCATATGAACTATCCGTGGATCAATTGGCTAATGACCTTGCTGTTTAGTTCTTTAACCCCCAAACGAACCTACCAACCAGCACTCGGGAACGGCGATTAGGTGGCTAAGGAAGCATCTGGACAGGTCTACAACGACGGTTTCGGTTCGGCGGGCTTTCTGAACGAATGTGAGCAGTCGCGGGGACCAGCAGCGACCTGTCGTGCAAGATGATGAAGTCTGCTCCACGACTATTTTCACTTTTCCCACCATAGCCTCGACTGAGACCCGCCGGTCTTTGAGCGGTAGGGCTCCTTTTCTCTTGTGAGTTCTGGTTGTCCATAGGGATAGGGTCGGTCACATCATTCAGACTTACTTGAAATTACTGCAAGCGTTTGCGCCGCCTGACAGTGCCACTTGATGGTGCATTGTTGCCGTGTACTTCAGTCAACTCAGCATGTGTTACTACAGCTTTGTTTCAATCTAGATGCATAAAATGAGTTATGGAACGAAACTGCGCTATATCAATGTGCAGTTAAGTTTTGTTTTGGTTTCTCTAGGGGGCGCGCTACGGTACGTGGCGTAGGAACTGAATCTTTACCATGATTGTGGTCATGTAGATGCGAAGGGCATTCTATAAGTAATAAAACACATTTTTCCTTCTGAAAGCAGGTTTGTTTTATTCAGGATTCCAATAGGCCATATTATTATTGTGGCCAAGATAGATACGAAGCCCACACCTACTACAGTAGTACAAGTTTATATGCCAACTAGCTCTGCAGATGACGAAGAAATTGGAGAAATGTATGATGAGATAAAAGAAATTATTCAGATAGTGAAGGGTGACGAAAATTTAATAGTCATGGGTGACTGGAATTCGAGAGTAGGAAAAGGGAGAGAAGGAAACGTAGTGGGTGAATATGGATTGGGGGAGAGAAATGAAAGAGGAAGCCGTCTGGTAGAATTTTGCACAGAGCATAACTTAATCATAGCTAACACTTGGTTTAAGAATCATGAAAGAAGGTTGTATACATGGAAGAACCCTGGAGATACTAAAAGGTGTCAGATAGATTATATAATGGTAAGACAGAGATTTAGGGACCAGGTTTTAAATTGTTTCCAGGGGCAGATGTGGACTCTGACTACAATCTATTGGTTACGACCTGTAGATTAAAACTGAAGGAACCACAAAAAGGTGGGAACTTAAGGAGATGGGACCTGGATAAACTGAAATAACCAGTGGTTGTACAGTGTTTCAGGGAGAGCATAAGGGAACAATTCACAGGAATGGGGGAAAGAAATACAGTAGAAAAAGAATGGGTAGCTTCGAGGGATGAAGTAGTGAAGGCAGCAGAGGATCAAGTAGGGAAAAAGACGAGGGCTGGTAGAAATCCTTGGGTAACAGAAGGAAATATTGAATTTAATTGATGAAAGGAGAAAATATAAAAATGCAGTAAATGAAGCAGGCAAAAAGGAATACAAACGTCTCAAAAATGAGATCGACAGGAAGTGCAAAATGGCTAAGCAGGGATGGCTAGAGGACAAACGTAAGGATGTAGAGGCTTGTCTCACTAGGGGTAAGATAGATACTGCCTACAGGAAAATTAAAGAGACCTTTGGAGAGAAGAGAACCACTTGTATGAATATCAAGAGCTCAGATGGCAACCCAGTTCTAAGCAAAGAAGGGAAGGCAGAAAGGTGGAAGGAGTATATAGAGGGTCTATACAAGGGCGATGTACTTGAGGACAATATTATGGAAATGGAAGAGGATGAAGATGAAATGGGAGATATGATACTGCGTGAAGAGTTTGACAGAGCACTGAAGGACCTGAGTCGAAACAAGGCCCCCGGAGTAGCCAACATTCCATTGGACTACTGACGGCCTTGGGGGAGCCAGTCCTGACAAAACTCTACCATCTGGTGAGCAAGATGTATGAAACAGGCGAAATACCCTCAGACTTCAAGAAGAATAAAATAATTCCAATCCCAAAGAAAGCAGGTGTTGACAGATGTGAAAATTACCGAACAGTCAGTTTAATAAGCCACAGGTGCAAAATACTAACACGAATTCTTTACAGACGATTGGAAAAACTAGTAGAAGCCGACCTCGGGAAAGATCAGTCTGGATTCCGTAGAAATACTGGAACACGTGAGGCAATACTGACCTTACGACTTATCTTAGAAGATAGCTTAAGGAAAGGCAAACCTACGTTTCTAGCATTTGTAGACTTAGAGAAAGCTTTTGACAATGTTGACTGGAATACTCTCTTTCAGATTCTGAAGGTGGCAGGGGTAAAATACAGGGAGCGAAAGGCTATTTATAATTTGTACAGAAACCAGATGGCAGTTATAAGAGGGACGTGAAAGGGAAGCTGTGGTTGGGAAGGGAGTAAGACAGGGTTGTAGCCTCTCCCCGATGTTATTCAATCTGTATATTGAGCAAGCAGTGAAGGAAACAAAAGAAATATTCGGAGTAGGTATTAAAATCCGTGGAGAAGAAATAAAAACTTCGAGGTTCGCCGATGACATTGTAATTCTGTCAGAGACAGCAAAGGACTTGTAAGAGCAGTTGAACGGAATGGATAGCGTCTTGAAAGGAGGATATAAGATAAACATCAACAAAAGCAAAACGAGGATAATGGAATGTAGTCGAATTAAGTCGGGTGATGCTGAGGGAATTAGATTAGGAAATGAGTCACTTAAAGTAGTAAAGGAGTTTTGCTATTTGGGGAGCAAAATAACTGATGATGGTCGAAGTAGAGAGGATATAAAATGTAGACTGGCAATGGCAAGGAAATCGTTTCTGAAGAAGAGAAATTTGTCAACATCGAGTATAGATTTAAGTGTCAGGAAGTCATTTCTGAAAGTATTCGTATGGAGTGTAGCCATGTATGGAAGTGAAACATGGACGATAAATAGTTTGGACAAGAGGAGAATAGAAGCTTTCGAAATGTGGTGCTACAGAAGAATGCTGAAGATTAGATGGGTAGATCACATAACTAACGAGGAAGTATTGAATAGGATTGGAGAGAAGAGAAGTTTGTGGCACAACTTGACCAGAAGAAGGGATCGGTTGGTAGGACATGTTCTGAGGCATCAAGGGATCACCAATTTAGTATTGAAGGGCAGCGTGGAGGGTAAAAATCGTAGAGGGAGACCAAGAGATGAATACACTAAACAGCATCAGAAGGATGTAGGTTGCAGTAGGTACTGTGAGATGAAGAAGCTTACACAGGATAGAGTAGCATGGAGAGCTGCATCAAACCAGTCTCAGGACTGAAGACCACAACAACAACAATATTATTATCCACTCTTCTGGCTACAAAACGCTATTTTCGTCATAATTTCTGGTCAATCCGACAACCTCAAGCAACGTTACTGGGAGGGCCTACATGCCCGCGTGGTACAACTCTAGTGGTCGACGTCGCAGACTTGCTGCATCAGTAAACTCACTCTCGTCCACGTACTTTCTCCCGTGGAATGCATCCTTCATTGGGCCAAACGGATGGATGTCCTGCATGTGCGAGATCCGGTTTATAGTGTGGATGAGAAAGAACAGACCAACGAAGTTTTGTGAGCTCCTCCAGGGTACGCAGACATCTGTGACGCCTTGCATTGTCATGGAGAAATTTGTTTGCTTTATTTGTGGCGAGAAAAGCACTGAAGTCGTTCCTTCAATTTACAGAGGGTAGCACAATACACTGCAGAGTCGATCGGTGCAAAATGAGGGAGAACATAGAGTAATCCCCTCAGAGTCCCAGAAGAACGTCGTCATGACTTCATCGACTGAAGGTACGGCTTTTAACTTTGATTCGGAGGAAAGGAGGTGCGGCGCGGCTTCATGGATAACCGTTTTGTTTCTGGTTCGAACTGATGAACCCACGTGTCATCGTCTGTGACGCTATTCGACAAAAAATGTCACCGGCATCCTAATCAGCAAGGATTTCCGTACAGATGGTCCTTCGTTACTCTTTATCGTCTTCTGTTAGGCCACGAGGAACCCAGCCCCACCTTCCCTGCGGGCTTCTCGCTGGCAATTAGTTGTCCTTTGTCGACTCCGCATTGGCCATAAGTGGCTCACACATGGTTATCTCCTCCGTCGCGAGGACCCACCTCAGTGTCGCTGTGGCTCCCAAATGACAGTCTTCCACCTCTTGCTGGACTGCCCACTTTGAGCCGCTCTGCGGCGGACTTTTAACTTTCCCAGCACCCTACCTTCGGTGTTGAGCGACAACGCCTCAACACCAGCTTTAGTTTTACCTTTTATTCGTGAGGGTGGGTTTTATGAATTGATCTGAGTTTTAGCGCATCTCCTTTGTCCCTCTGTATCCTCCTTTATGGCGGAAGTTTTAATGTGTTGCAGAGTGGCTGGCTTCTCCTTTTTTATTCTCATGGTCGGCCAGCCATGGTAATCTGCTTTCTTGTTTTTAATCTCCTCTGTTTTTTTTGCGTCGCTGGTTTTCTTGTCCTGTTTTGGCCATTGTAGTGTTTGCTGTCCTGTCGTTCATCTGGTTCTTGCTTTTTCCTGTTATTGTGCCGTACGTCTTCTTTTTCTTCTTTCCCTTGGGTAATTGTTCTACGCGGAACAAGGGACCGATGACCTCGCTGTTTGGTCCCTCCCGCCTTTTAAACCAACCAACCAAATGGTGGACGAATGTGTCAGCATTACTAATGGAGACCTCCCTTTGTGCAACAAGGTGTTTGTTTGTTACCAGTCGATCATCTCAAATGACAGCATCCACACGTTCCAACATGACAGGAGTCACAGCTGTGTGCGGCAGACCGATAAGCGGGAGATAGGACTAGTTTGCGATGATTACAGACGCCTTGGCCAACGACTCGCCGTGATTTTGTTCACTGCCAGGTCTCCGTAGACATTTTGCAAGCGCCTATGAATATCTGCAATGCTGTGATTTTCCGCCAAAAGAGACTCAATAAAAGCTCTCTGCTCGGAACGCACCTCCGTTACAGATGCCGTTTTGAAGGCTACGTACGGCGCCGATAGCTAATCGAGGTGTGATAAATACACCTTTGACTCCCTCTCAGAGATACGTCCACTGCTGGTTGCGCTACAAATTCATTATTGTCGAGGAGAATTTTCCAAAGACCATATTCTCTTCCTCTCTTTTCTACAGGGTGGCGTACGAAATGTTACCAATTGTTTCTATCACAGTTTACAACGCACGTTAGATATCCCGCTGGGATCTCCACAGCAGTACCAGCAGAGCTTGGAAAAAAACAAATGAGTTACGAAATGACGTGTAATTCACGATACTGCCGCTAGGAGACTAGTAAGCAGCAATGGCTGACAATGGAAGACTGACGACACAGCAACGATCGGCAATTGTGTTACTTTTTCATGAAACGAAAAGCCTTGTTGTGACTCAGAGGCGTTTTCGACAACAGTTTAACACACGATGGATCCCTCGCAAGATCATCCACAAGTTGTACGATAAAGTTGTACAGGAAGGAACAGTTTCGGAAGCGAAGCGTCGTCGGCCTAAGCCTGTTTGTCGCCGGAGAATATTGAAGCGGCACGAGTTGCTGTACAGAGAAGTCCCGGGAAATCGTGTAGAAAGGCAGCAGTGCAACTGGGAATATCCAGACGCTCCGTTCAACGCATTCTTAAAAGTGACCTCCATATGTACCCATACAAGATGACCTGTGCACAGAAGCTCACTGAAGAACACAAGCAGCAGAGACTACTGTTTGCTCAGTGGGCGGAGGATAGGGAAGAAACTATCAACAATGTTTGGTTTTCAGACAAGGCGCATTTTCATTTAGACAGTGTGGTTAACAAACAAAATGTACGCTTTTGGGCCACTGAAAACCCACAAGTGCTTCATTAACGACAACACTATGCTCCTAGGATTACAGCGTGGGCAGCAATTTCCAGTCACGGACCTATTGGACCCTTTTTCTTTGAAGAAACTGTGAACAGCGAGCGTTATTTGAGCATGCTTCGCAATAGCTTCATTCCACAGCTTATTACTACTGCCTTGTCCTTCAACGCGCAGTGGTTCATGCAAGATGGAGCAAGGCTACATACTGCAAACACTGTGTTGGAGTTTTTACACGAGCATTTCGACATGCGGATCATTTCACTCAGGTTTCCAGATCGCTTCAATGACGGACAAAATTGGCACCCCAGTAGTCCAGACCTCAATCCATGTGACTCTTCTCTTTGGGGGTACCTAAAGGAAAAAATTTTGCCGAAACGTCCGCGTGATTTAATGGAGCTCAGAAGAGTTATTCTTCAAGCTTGCAGTGAAATTGCGGAAGACATGTGCCGTAGGGTAATCACTAACTTCAGTGTTCGTTTGAAGGAAGTTAGGAAACGAAATGGACATATTGAGCATGTGCTGAGTTAGAACAAATCTCCATGGACGGCTCTTCGTTGTTGTATATGTTCCTTTCAGATTGTATTGACAATAAAGTTTATATTAAAAAGCAAAATAACACATTTCGGGCGCCACCCTGTAGTATCAGAGTTCCGTACTTTTTCTGCGAATAAGTGTATTGGCATGATTAAGCAATATTCAGATTAGGTCGGCTTGAATAATAATCCAGTTAGGAGCCAGCTAAACAATATGACATCGTACCCTGCCATCCCAGCCCCTTAGTACGAACTCTGTAGTTTGTACCAGCTAACAAGCAAAATTTGTGCACCTTGATGCACTGTGTCCGCACTCGACAAGCGGCACGTTCACCTGCATGCATCGTGGGAGAGGGAGAGAGTTGGGGAGGGAGGGTTCGTTCTTGTAAGGGTACAGTCTCCCAAGAACTGCACAGCGAAAACACCGGCACCGCTCTGAATTTTGCGTTAATTGCTAGGAATTCGTGGAGAGCAGTTGTTTTGAAGGGGGGCGACAGTTTGCGCAAAAACACTGAAGGGCTCCTGCGCAGTTTCGCCTTCGTCTCGCCTCCGCCTCGCCCGGCCTGTGTGTAGTTCCGGCGCTCGCGAATGCCGCCTTAACGAACGCCGCTTCATTTCCGCTAATTAGTGAACTTATTTACCTGCAGATTCAGTTTCGCGGAACGGCAGTAGGCGAGAATTTCCGCGTGTGAACGGAAATGACTGCGCGCCCTGCCAACGTGCGAAAGTAAGAAGCGAAAAGGTGTAACTTCCTTACCACACCTGCAGAGTTTGAGGGCAAAAACCTCTGAAACGGCAGTCCTGCAAAGACTAGGAATGCACTGCGCCGTAAGATATTGTGATCCTCTTTTTTTTTCTTTTTTTTTTTTGTAGTTACCTTGTCCATAGCACAAGAATACTGAAATGAATATTGGGTGCATCTAATCGGTCACAGAGTTCATTCAGTAGATTTAAAAGATTTTTTTGAGAAGTTATTAGTGCGATCAATACATAAAAGTGACAGGACGTACCGTTTAAAGTTAGAATGTTCCATTTTTATGGTACGGAAAACTGTCCTAAAAGTGCCCCCTAGGATTTGATATTGGGTCCGATTCTGTGTGTGAAGTTTGACAGAAATGGAAACTTCGTGACTCACTAGAAATAGAATGTAGTACGAAAGAGGTGACATTTAATCTGTGAAATTCTCGAGTTTACGAAGAAACTGGCAATTGTTTTGCTATTATGTAAGTGTTTGTCTAAACGGATATGGTTGAAAAATTTTCGCCCCTTATTGATGCCTTCCATTGCATGATTTAAGGAGAAATTGTAATGTTTAGTGTTGGTAGAAGAACCCTGTGTAGTAAAGTTTACACTATTATTAAATATCTGGACAGACTATAGCTCAGCTATAAAATAAGTATCTTCCCTGTACATTCTGTGTGGATGTCGGAGGTCAGGATTGTCACAAATGACATGTCAAGGATTCGAACGCCACAAAAGGTTCCAGCTGTTGCATTCAGATAGTAGATGTAGATTTTCATGAGAATTAACTTCCATCGCACTCAGATGTATGAGCCGCAGATACCCGATAAATTCACAGGTAAATGACACGCTGCCTACGTTTCAGTCTTAGGCACGGCCCTAATTTTTTTCTATTTGTTTTTGTGCCAAGCAGACTACACAGAATGCTGAAGATCAAATCGTTGAACAATATCTGTTAATGAAATGGATATAACCATTGTTACAGTTGTGCTGAGGTCGAATTGTTACAACGGTTGCTTGGTTCTCAGACTATTTGGCTGCTGAGATGCCCTGAATAAACAAAATACTATAACTATTCAATTATAATATCTACATTTGTGTTCAGTAAGATTTCTTTGCTACACTCTTTACATTCGACTGGTGACCGATCTCCTATGTATTGTATTACTACTTATTAAAATAAGTTTACTCTTTCCATAATGATTTAACCGGCAGTTTGGGTTCGGCCAGTACTTTGATAGTCGCCGCTGCTCACTCATCGCCGTTTATGACACAGCAGCTCCTATCAACTTATCCCTCTGACCTCGATTTCGTACTGCAACGTCAGTGAGTCATTCGTCTGAACCTACCAGTGTCACGCGGAGGCATCGGATATCTCTTATGTTACATGCTAACATGTAATGCATGAGTGTTACACAAGTCCACCGCGTCTCAGCGGTAAGGCGTTCCATGGAATCATCCGCCTTATAACAACATCGAATCCCAAGTTTTATACAGTCATCCACTTCGTCCGAGCTAGACCTTTGGTTTAGCTTTCAAGGAACGATGTTCAGATCCCCTCTCAGATATGTTGGTAAAAAATTTTCCCGGGTTGTTTAAGCAAGTTACGGTCAATAAAGACCCCTGCTGATTTGCTTACTCATGCTTAAACTTCAGAGCGAATGCTCGTAACATGATACCATTGACATTGACGATGTAACTGCGATATAAAGGCAACTTTCCCATTGATATTACGTCAGCCTTTGGCTCACTGTTAATTGTCAGTCAATAAACACTAAGGTCCTTCTCATTCGTAGGATTTTGGTGTATTTGTTTTTTCAGCTCTGGCAAAGAATTCGTGACAGTGATAATTGCCAGCGCTGTTGAAATGTCTGAGAAAGCTAAGGTCATACCACCACCAACAGCCCCATGGCTGGTAATGTGCAATGATGTTAAGACCACACTTGAGGGGTCATGACTACTTTACCTTCTTATTACTTCAGTATAATGTATGCTGGTATTAGAGCTACAGTTGTGTGATTTAGGAAGTAGCTTTCTCTGCAGAGATGGTCGAATGTACAAAAAAGACTTACTATTATTATTATTATTATTATTATTTCTTTTCTTTCTCAGACGTTATTATTATTATTATTATCATCATCATTATTATTATTATTAGGTACGATTTCCATGACGTACGTTTGAAGAAGATCAGGGAGCACATTCTCGTAAGGCTAAATTCTTTCGAAGCCCCCCCCCCCACATTTATTTTCCGTAGAATGCGTTACATGGTAGGTACAGTCCTTTCTTTTCCTCTGTCAAGCAACTCTGGTAGCGAGTGTAGATCTTCAGTTCACAGGTTACCGAATTACATAGTCCTCAGTTAAGCTGACATCTTGTTAAAAGTAGCTTACTAACTTCATCGTTGTTCGCGAGCTTAAATGTCCCCCAAGACCTTACGGAATATCTTAAGCACTCGCATTTACTAGCTAAAACTAATATCGAAGCTTTAACGTTGATCCTTCCTGTTAATGACAGACTTCCAGTTACGCCAAAGGCTATACTGTCCCTTCTGAAATTAAGACGTCCTTCTTAACCAGGAGAACAAGAGGCTATCGCTCCTTTTAAAATGCCACGCTTCGAGCAGTAAAGTGAGAGGCGTGTAACGATAATAGTATACATTCGCGTTGACAAAGTACTTTGTGTAAAGCAGTGGTATTAGAATGCTCAGCGTCTCCACACTAATAAACAGCATACTTGTGTTACCTTTCGCAAAATATTTTCTTGTACAGTGAGTTTACAATGTCTCGTCATTAGGGGGCATAACTGCCTTCTAACTTAAGATGCAGCTACGATTGGTTTGAATATTTGTAAACTTTAAAAAAATTGGCAGCTGGTATAAAATGCTCAACATAAGAAATGGTTCTGCGACTGAGGAAACTTGTCTACAGTAACGTAGATGCAGATACCAAGACAGTCGTAGAGAATATTGAAACAAGAAAGTGAACAGAAACCGCGAAGTAAAATACAGCCAAGAAACCACTCTCTAATCACTACATCATTTCCTTCAGGGCTATGTTTTGTCTCAATTGTGATGGAAACAAAAATACGTGTGATTTTAAGTATAAGACACAAATGGACACATTAGTTCACGTGGTACTTTAAACAGGCAATCGAAGAATAAAACAAAACAAAAATAAATTAATATTGTATAAGCAGCTGTCTTACGTTGAGCACTGTCATATGTCAGAAGTGGTCAGGCAGCAGAAATGAGGTACCTCTGAGCGGTGAAAGGATGTACAAGGCAAGACAGCATTACGAATGATGATATAAGGAAATATTCCGACATACACATTTTGGGAAACATTCTATGACAACAGAACAAAATAGAGGGTTAGTTAATAGAATAAGTAATCCAAGATAACCTCTCTGAATCTTAGGGGACTATCTGAAGGGGGGGAAATTGAGCAGTGGGCCAGTAACACAACAGGCAATTGTCTAATGCAAGAAGTTTAAAGGAAGGACAAATTAACATTAAAAAACTAAATAGA
Organism: Schistocerca piceifrons; assembly: GCF_021461385.2. Lineage (NCBI taxonomy): Eukaryota > Metazoa > Arthropoda > Insecta > Orthoptera > Acrididae > Schistocerca > Schistocerca piceifrons. The sequence continues at coordinate 537,681,197 of NC_060141.1, forward strand.
CTCTTCCAGGAGGAGTTGTCACTAGTCAGGGATACGACAGGAAAGGTTAAACTAGGGAACTAACAAGCATACATTAAGAGCTATGCGCACTTCAGCTTCGATATTGTGAAACGAATCTCTTCTGCAAGCTCTTCGCTTTCCATATTTTGAGAGATGGTGATACAGACAAAAACGAGAAAAAAATTGTTCAGTAAACACGGAGTCGAAAATTCATGCTTAAAGAGCTATGAGCAATTGTTCATTTTCGCTAATGTGAAACACGTCTTCTACTGGACAATTACACATAGCTCTTAGGATACGCACTGCAGAGCCTGTGTTTGCTTCGAATGATCGTCGCTGTCATAATCTTAAATACTAACCTTTTCTTCTTGGACACTCTGTACGGAGAGAAAAAGGTAAGTTAAACAGTATCGTAGCAATTTTGTATGCAAGATAAACAATATTCCTCATAAAGGCAGGCTCAAAGAAATTGTATATCGCAGTCAACATTCTGTTCATGACGCAGAAAGCGAAATATCGTCTCATCTGAATGACGGTCGAAGTAAATTTACAATTATCTTTTTGATGCATTATAACTCTCCAGAGAGCTCTAGAACAGCATATTTTGGCAAGAGGTACTGTTTCTTAATGGCGTAGACCATTGATTATGTAACAGATCCGAAGACTCTTATCGAACTGTTAACAAAGGGTCCTTATTTTCCCCCAAGGACAATGAAGACATTGTTTGAAAGAATGGGAGGTGGCGCAGCGAGAAATCTTCCAGTTATTCGAAGAAAATTTAATGGTCGTCTGGAAGCATTTCTGTTTACATGGCGACAGACTCTATTGTATGCGCAACAACTTCTCGCAGAGTTGGTGGCTCGTAACGCGTAAACATCTCATTATCTTTGGGTGAGCCATAGAGCCCATTTAAAAAGTTTTTACGCCTTTCGGGAATTCCGACGGGATCCTCAGTGAAAGTTTCTGATGCGAGCAAAGCTGGCTTCGATGCGTAGGCGTATGAATATTCGTCCGCCGTCGTGCCGTCACCGCCACCGTCAAACGGAGGGGCGTGGCAGGCTGAGAGGCAGCTCTCGCGTAACAAAACTCGTTAGCAAGTTGTAATTAAAGTTTAAAGCAAGATCGCAGGTTACGGAAAAACGACGAGTTGAGTCAACATAAATTAACTCGTGTTTAAAACTCACGCGCTCTACTATAGACACGCTCGGGTTGAAGCCTAATTACGTTGACGTCTTCCTCGCTCGCTACGTAAGATATATTACTCGCTGTACTTGGAAACTGTAAATGTAGGAGACATCAAATTAAAAGAGCGATAGTTGCATCATCTGATTCAATGCTTTTTTTTTTCACGTATTATATGAGGCAAAATGTGTTCCGGCTGTTCATTCTAAACTGGATTTTAACCTATATCTTGGAGTGTGCTGCTGTGTGTGCATGTCTCACATGAATAACTGGGATCGTTAGTTTGCTATAAACAGAACGTAGCATAGTATAGTAGTGGGGCTCAGTCGGCGAGACAGACATCAGTGTCGATTCCATCATAACTTTAATTATGAAATTGTGTGTGTTTGTGTGTTCGTGTGTGTGTGTGTGTGTGTGTGTGTGTGTGTGTGTGTGTGTTTGCGTGTGGTTTTGCGTGTGTGTGTGTGTGGTTTTGTGTGTGTGTGTGTGTGTGTGTGTGTGTGTGTGTGTGTGTGTGTGTGTGTCGCTTGTGATGTATCCTTCACATGGCAAACCAATCTTTATCGTTTTCATTTGCTCTTTGCTGCCAGACAAATGATACGTTACACACTGCGTCACAAAAGCGTACAACGTAATATAGTAGTGAAACAATCATAGTACGAAATGTGTACTTTTAAATGTGTACTTTTAAATGTGTACTTTTAAATGCGTACTTTTAAATGCGTACTTTTAAATGCGTACTTTTAAATGCGTACTTTTAAATGCGTACTTTTAAATGCGTACTTTTAAATGCGTACTTTTAAATGCGTACTTTTAAATGCGTACTTTTAAATGCGTACTTTTAAATGCGTACTTTTAAATGCGTACTTTTAAATGCGTACTTTTAAATGCGTACTTTTAAATGCGTACTTTTAAATGCGTACTTTTAAATGCGTACTTTTAAATGCGTACTTTTAAATGCGTACTTTTAAATGCGTACTTTTAAATGCGTACTTTTAAATGCGTACTTTTAAATGCGTACTTTTAAATGCGTACTTTTAAATGCGTACTTTTAAATGCGTACTTTTAAATGCGTACTTTTAAATGCGTACTTTTAAATGCGTACTTTTAAATGCGTACTTTTAAATGCGTACTTTTAAATGCGTACTTTTTACTTTTTTATGCTCCATCTGTTCTGTCAGTGCACAGTACGTGACAGGCACCATGGCCAACTCTTCCTTCAGTAAAATGTATCAATACTGATTTGTGTGCCTGTTATCGTACAACGAACTCTGTCTGGGAAACAAACCCGAGGCAGAACCGATCACCGCAGATCACAAGACTGAAGGCGAAGCGTAAAATGGGCATTATTGTTGTCAAGGGCAAGTACCGCGAGTGAATGGACCAAGTCTCTCCATACAAGACACACATGGCATTCCGCAGATATTAGCACTATTGTGGAGGAGATATTTCGAACGTAGTATAAAGATAAACGGAGGCAAGAAATCAAACGATTTGCGGTTACCCTGTAAACGTTACAGAAGACCACTGGATCCTTCACCAAAATACTCAGAAAATATCCCTGAAAACCCTCTAAATTTCGTCAGAGTTCGGGTTAAGTCTGCATTTGAGAGGGATATGTAGGGGTTTGACGTTCTTTTGTCAGTGTGTAGTTTCACGGTGAAGGCCACCAAATGTGTGACGGCTCCTCGTTGCGTTAGTGGTCAGCCTCGCGACTACTAATCAGTTGTTTTGTGGTGTACAAAACTCTGAAAAGGAGTCTCGTCAGACACAAGAGATCAGACCTACTGTTTTATAATTGAGACTGAAGAACAAGTCGCCATAAACCGTGATTTCCCCTAAATCACTTCAGGCAAATGTCGGAATGGTTCCTTTGAAAGGGCACGGCCGACTTCCTTCTCCATCATTTCGTAGTCCGGTGGGACCGATGAACTCGCTGTTTGGTCCCCTCCCACCAACCAACCAACCAGCTTCAGGGGGTTAGGACGTCAAACGGGCTGACTTGGAGCAGGAGAGGCATCACAGGACATTTTAATTTCCAGTGTCTATACTTTTACAAATAAATTCATAAAACTTTATCAGCATCACCAGAAAGGATTCAGGATTCACACTCATTGTAGTGGAAGTTCGAAAACATAACAAAATTATTTTTTTTTACGTGTGAAATTTCATCATTTTTTCCACTTACTAATGGCTGCATTTGTTGCTATAGGTACACTTCTCTTCATAAGTTAGAGAGATTCTTCGATGAGTTTTGCACAGCACACATACCATACTTACAGGTGTATGAAACTGTAGAATTCATTTAATTTATGAAAAAACAAATGATCTGTTGTATTTTAAACTTCATGTTTAGATAAAACACATATTTTGTAGTTAATTACCTCAACTTTTACCACAGTTTTTAATAATTTGGAAAATTCTAGAGTTTCGTACACCTTTAAGTATGGTTTGTATGCTGTGCAAAATTCATCGAAACATCTCTTACTTATGAAGAAAAGTGTACCTATAGCAACAAATGCTGCCATTAGTAAGTGAAAAAAATGATAAAATTTCACATGTAAAAAAATTACTTCGTTATGTTTTCGAACTTCCAATGCTATGAGTGTGGATTCTGAATCCTTCCTGGTCATGCTGACAAAGTTTTATAAATTTATTTGTAAAAGTATAGACAGTGGAAATTAAAATGTCCTGCGGTGCCTCTCCTGCTCCAAGTAGGCCCGTTTGACGTCCTACCCCCCCCCCCCCCCCCCTTAAGGTATTCAGAGAATCTTTTCACAGTGTCGTCATCTACGTATACTCGCCGTTCGTGATGCCTTTTCGATCTTCACTAGTTCACTGCCATTAATCTCAGAGTATGATGATCGGTTCCAGCACTAGATAAGAGAAGTGTAGTTCTTGCATTATGTAACGCTCTTTACCTATTCTCAACAAGAATCAGTAAGCGATTCCGTCCTCTACGTCACCACAGACGTTATGTAACTGTATCCATTTGTACTGTCTCTCACCACGTCAGAAGAAGACGCAGCATTTCTAATATTTCCGTGAAGCTAGCATCTTCAATTACTGTTGTACTAGTATTGAGGTAGCACGTAGATACTGTGTTAGCAGCTTTTGCTTGTAGGCTTTAATGGACTGCAATAAAGCAGGCTCATTCTCACCAAAATAACAAGGTCCTTAGTTTGTAGGGATGCCGGCCGTTGTTCTAATTATAAAGATTTCGTCAGATGAAACAGCAAAACGAACAATGCTGCTTTATCATGTGTACGCCTACATTAAGCGCAGGCAAATCATCAGTCATTCTCGTTAGTCAAAAGTTCTTTAGCACTTTACAGTTAAGTACCACAAGCCAAATTACACTTGTTTGAACTGTTTCTCACAGGCGCACACCATCTCGTCCAACTTAGCGCTCAGCGCTGAACTGAATCGTTCGGCGCGAAACACGTAGTTGCTCGCTCATTCGTAACGCAGTCGATGACGCACGAAGTAATTCTGCTCTTTAATACTACTATTAATTAAATAATATGGAAAATAAAATGCTTTGATTACGTAATGATTTCTCCAATATTATTAACAAAATCTGAGTATTCATTTAGTAAAAATTGATTCCCAGAGGATAGCACCGTCTTTAATTACAGCAGCCGATCAGATCACAGATCTATACGGTGGGCGTAGTTTCACAACTGTGCTGTATCCAAGTAGCAGCGTCTGTCGCTCTTGCCTCACACCACCTTCTGACGTCATTGGTCTGGTAGTGTATCTTCTACCAACAGTTACGTGAAACGCGGGGATAAAGCAATGACCCCCAAGAGTCAGAAATGTTACACATGCCTGACCTTGCGTTCCGTTTCGAAACTCACGAGACTACATTCCACAGCACTGCAATCACAGATCTTTTAATTGATAAACTTATTGAGTATACTAAATGATTTCATGTTATATAAGCTAGCGGTAATTGCGGTCGTGTGCCTTCCTGTAGTGAATCTAGAAGTAAAATAGGCTGCTATCATTCTCATAAAATGTTTTATTATAGACGTCTCAAAACAAGTCAGATATTGAGGACTCCATTTAAAAGCCTGTCAGGCAATTACCGAAGATGTTAATGTGCCTCAGCATGTTAATGGTAATATGCAGAACAGGGCGCATCTTGTTTGTTAAAATACAGAAAAAATTGAAAAAATAAATCTGCGTCACCAAGCGATAATATTAATCCTCCACATTAATAATAGCCACTACATGTGGTTTATCGTTACAGTATTAGCCATAAACTTGACTTACTCTTTACATCAGTCGCGGCCTTGCCGTCAATGCTGCAGATTTTTTAATTATTACATGTTTACGTATTTCCAATGTGTATATACAGGTTTAAGGAGGTGTAATTTTTATAGACTGAGTATGTATCGCCAACGTTGCACATCGCGAAGAAAATTTCAGTGTTGTTCTTCGTACTTTATGACGCAAGCTTCTTAATATCTTTACAGAAAACTCGACTCGTGTATCAACTGTTAGCTGTTGGAGTAACAAGAGGAAAGTTACTAAATGAAGCGGTGACATACATTGTAATAATGATGTTTTACGTAGCTCATGTCATCGCCGTGCAATTATACGGAGGCATGGCAGTTAAACGCAACTACTTCATCCTTGATTTCGTATATTTAATTCTTCAGAGAACAAGATCTCGCTAAATCTGTACTTGCCTCAAACTTCACGGTATTGGCAAGACAGCAGAATTCGTCGTGCATTGACGGAGTGGAAAATCACGTGTGCTGCCTCAGCGTGGTCGTGGCAGGAGCTCATTAACCGGCGAAGGACATGACACCAAGGCCGCCCGAGTAACTGGACAACACGCCAGTGAAGGCCAAATAATTCCTTTCTGCCACCCCATCTTTGCGAATATTTTGGTCTTAACTGGTGGGTGCCTCCACAAATTTCTTACTGTAATCACAAGCTTAAACCTTCCTGTGGATGATACCACTGTCTCAATAGACAGGAACTCGGTTAGCAGTCACCTCAAGCATGAGAAATTAAGGCTTCTAACTATTCTGGTCCAATTACTGAAAGACTGGTATATTTAATTTTATATTATGAAGGGTAGGGAAAGACTTGAAACGAACGGCGCCTTCAATCCACCATACCTACTAAAATTTTTAAATCATCTTAAGTTATGCTAAAGAGATCCTAATGTTTACAATATGTGCGTTTAGATGGACAGTGACATTTTCACCGAATAGTTGGCGTAAATGTACTTTTACTGTATATAGAATTTCTCGATAAAGATCTTTCGCCGTTTCGTCACTGGTTAAGACACGGCGCGGTGATGGGAAAGCCGATCAATTTAATTTGAAGCAGTGAACACGGAACAAATAGTGCGGCTCTCGTGAGATCAGTTGGTGTTCTAACGAAATGGTTGAGAGGCAGTTAATCAAATATTCGAAGAGACGTGGTTCAGGGCAAATGGATTATCATTGAATTTTGACTAAATTTAGTACATACTGAAAAATATTTATCATAGAATGCCAAAAGCTATAAAAATCGTGTTCCCAAAGAAGGAAACGTAAGAAGAGTATTAAGTTTTCGAAACTAGTGATTATGGAAAAGCGTGGTGAGATCTCTACCATATGCTCTGTATTTGGACCGCTACTTTTCTATATATGTATTCATTAATGTCTTTTGTCATCACCAATATCTTTCTTAAAAACATAACGAAAAGCACATGTATAACACTAGGACCAAAAACGACGACTGTAAGGATTTCGAGTTGGGTTAACATTAGTTACGAAAAGAAAAGAAATAAATTGTTCCACATGTAGCTAGCAACGAACTAGAACATATTAAAAGTTAGGTAGGTAATGCAGCGGAGTTTGAATTGAACTATTTTCTGTCGCGCAACTCTTACTGAATTGAATATCTTAACCAGAAACTCGTCGACGAGTTTAATTTTGTAAACTGAATTAGCATTGTGATTACTCTTCAATAATTTTTATCATCTTGTGCTCCACAACTGAATAGTAGAAATGTTAATAAAAACCACCACAGCTGTATTAGGTCTGCCTCGGGTTGTGGTGTAATAAACATGCTTGAAATACAGCATTAACATTTACAATACTGTTCCGTCAAGTAGTCATGTCATTGTACAACAGTTAACTCTTTCGGAACCCATGGAAGACGACAAACGTAATATATTAATGGAAAGTGTTATTGCTCACTGGCTAGTCTGCAGACGTAGTTTACTCCAGCTTTTATGTGAACTAAAGTATCGCTTGTGATTCATTCACATCATATTTCACAAGACATTATTTTCTGCTTCAATAAAGACAAAACGTTGGGATGAATTTTAATTTTGGCATAAGACTACAGAGATTTTATTTCAAAAGAACCATCCCCGTTTACGAAGGCATTTGTCACTTGAGTGCACTATTTATCTTAGGAGAAGTTTCAGAATTACGTTTAGTATGAAAATTTGCTTCTACGTTCCACATATGTTTCACGTGCTATCCATCGGACGCACGACAAAGGTCTAGACCATAGTCAGTCTCGCGCGATACTTCAAGGAGCATGCCTTGCGTTGTCGCATTCAGTGCCGCAGTACATCCACATCTGTGACGGGAGACGCACAGACGGAATCTTCCAAAAATCCACGTAGAGAAAGTCCCATACTGTGAGATCGGCCTTGGACACCAATGACATTATGCGAAATGAATACAAACCTCGCGACCAACCCATTATTTAGGCCTCACTTGTCTAAAATCGCCGCACGCAGTAGTAACTGAATTGCGTCTTTTACAACGTTAAAGGTAAGACGCGTTTCGTTACTGTGTCACCGCCATTTCGACACGACGCGCACTAGCCAATAAACGAGCAAGCGAGGCCCAGAGACTCCTACCGGCGACCACATGAAGCGGTAGCTAACGGCTGGTTAAAATTCCCCGCAATTTTCTATCTTCATTCACGTAGGTTGTAGAAGATAGTTGTGTAAAATCGGATGAATGTTTTTTGTAATACTTCGTGAGAGTGTTAATAGGACTCGTTCTGCGCATTACGCTTCATTCGGACCACAGTTCGTCAAACACTGTGCACATGCTAACAGAGAGATACATTTCGCAGAGCTCCTGCCGTTACAGTGCAACACTAGTTAGGGCGATACGTCGTGACCAAAACTCCATGCACATCTCGCGCCGTATAGGATTTGTCGAGACAAGTAAGCTTTTCGTAACTTCGTACTGTAATTTTCTTTTGAAAACCAGTTTACTTGCCAAGACTCCTATGTTAACAGAATTACTGGATTATTAGCTTCGGCAGTATGTGTTACAATCCACAGATCCATAAAAAAAGTAGAGGTTACAGACTCACAATCATATAAAAATGTATTAGGGCACACGCAAAGGTCCAAAGATAAAAATTGCGTACCCATAAAACAGAGTAGTGGTTGTTACATCATACAACGCTAACACCATTGTATCAAATGAGAAATGAGAACTATAAAATATGCTGTAAAATAACAACGCTCACAAAATTCTGTTCGTATGGACCGATACAGTCGAAAGCCAACATACAATAACGAATACCTCTGATAAGTAATATTTTAAGTAAAAGGACGCCATTAGAAAGTCCAAGCATTACAATGAAATGCCAGGTGTGCTGTTGTAAAGTATACACAACTTGGAATACGAATAGCACGAACAAGAAACAAACATGCCGCATCTTGCCTCTTCGTTGTATAATGCCATTTTCGCTGAAATAGTTTCTGATAAGTTGAGTTGGAATCTTACGGAAGCTAGTGCTCAGAGCTACCACCAGATGGCGGTCTGCTCTGCATGACAGTTACAACTAAATTAGCAAGGTCACGCTTCTGTTTAACAATGGAATCAACCGAAGTAGTTTACACCAAGCAACCATAACGGCGAAGTGTACAGAAATTGTATATTAGAAAAACTGCGTGCTGTAAATTGGCATGGATGGCTGCCTAAGTCATCAGATAAAAACTAGAAGCATTTAGAGACGTAACGATGACATATATTACACACATTAACAAATTTGCACCCAAAAAAAGGCGGAATAACACCGCCCTGGGCGGAGCTTGTGTAGTACGCATTTCAGCCGCTAGAGGTGTATAGCAACTCATTGCAGTTCAATGCCGCGTGTGTTGTCGACCTGCCTTCTTCTGTTAATTTGCAATGATTGTTGTTGCAAGCACAGTTTTGTTGTTCTTTCGTTTTTTATGAAAAATTTAAGACAACGTTCAGCTATGAAATTTTCTTTTCTACTTGGTAAACATGCTGCTGAATCTGTTTTAATGTTGAACGCAGCTTACCATGATGATGCAATGGGAAAAACTCAAGTGTAGGCGTGGTTCTCTCGATTTGAAAAAAGCGATGTGTCGATTGATGATGCGCCTCGTTCTGAACGTCCATCAACTGCCCGAATAGGCGAAAATATTGAAAAAATTAGAGAGCCTATACTCGCAGACTGTCGACAGATAATTTGAAAGTTTTAAGAAGAGTGCACAGCAGCGCTCGTCAAAAAAGACCCGATTTGTGGCAGAGAGGAGACTGGTTCTTCCGGCACGACAACGCACCTGCGCACTCAGCTCTGAGAGACAGTTTTGGCTAAAAATGGCATGGCTCCACTGCCCCATACACTTGACTTGCCTGACCTGGCTCCGTGCGACTTCATTTCCATACATGAAAAAGGCCATGGAAGGAGACCGATTTGACAAAATTGAAGTAGTCAAGAAAAAACGCGGGAAGAGCTGTCAGCCATTTCTAAAGATTACTACAAAAAATTTTTCGAACAGTGAAAGCACCGGTGTGACTGGTATTAGTTGTAAAGGAGAGTATTTTGAGGGGCAAAAGGTCGTTTTTTAAACAGTTTGAAAATACATAGTTTTTAAAAAATAATTCCGCTTTTTTTAGTACCCCTCGTACAGTCATGCAATAGAAACAGGGTACAGCTACACAGTCGACATTTACAGAATTGAGAGATAGGATTTGATCTTATTGGTCGCTTTCCCTGCACGCAAAGGATGACTGTTAACAATTACGTAGTAGGAAATTCCAAAACAAGCCCCTAAGCACTGTACGAAAGCAGTATATGAAATACAATTCTTGTAAAACATTTTTATAAAACATGTACTAGTTTAAAACTACATAATATGAAATGTATCTTACACAGGATGACACAAAATATAAAGGGAATTTTGGAAATGAGTGGGGGCAGCCATGGGTAGATGGCAGCACTGCGGGTTCGTGAAAGGTAGCTAGTAAACAGTCCGCCATTTCAGTAATCATGGATCAGTGGAACGGACAACAGCGTGTTAGCCATAGAATTTATAAAAGCAATGGTAGCTTGCTAGCGGTGCAAAGGGAATTTCGACGTTTTTATAATTTAGGGCGTCATGATCTGTCGAAACACGTGATAAAATGTTGGATTATAACTTTGAGGAGACTGGGATATGCCCTCAAGAAGAAACCAACAAGACGACCAAGAAGTGTGCGTTCTCCAGCGAACATTGATGTTATAAGCGGGTCTGTCTTATGGAGCCCACGGCGTTGAATTCGTAAGCAACCAGCAGTGGTTGGAATGGCTCGGGACAGTATTCGTAGAATTCATGATCTTGATTTAAAATTTCGTCCGTATAAACTATACAAACTACAAATGGTGCAACAACTGGAGGACAACGATTACCGGTTACGATTGGGATTCCGTCAACAAATAACAAAAATAAGCAATGACGATGAATTTCTAAACAAGTTTTGGATGTCAGGTGAGGCACATGTTCATGTGTTCACAGGTTATGAGAATAAACACAACTACCGTCACTGGGCAAACACAAATACTAACGACGTTCATTAGCGTCCTTTACACGCTAGTAAAGTGACAGTATGGTGTGGTGTTCCATCACATGGGATTATCATAGCGTATTTTTTCGCAAATGAACAGAAAAACACAGTAACTGTCAATGCCGATCGTTACGTAGAGATGTTACGAACTTCCGTTACATCTGCATTGAACAACTTTGCAAACGTTCAAGAAGCCTGGTTTCAACAGGACGGAGACGTCTACAGACGTTAAAGTAACCTCTGGCGTGCCACAGGGGAGTGTTATGGGACCATTGCTTTTCACAATATATATAAATGACTTAGTCGATAGTGTCGGAAGTTCCATGCGGCTTTTCGCGGATGATGCTGTAGTATACAGAGAAGTTGCTGCATTAGAAAATTGTAGCGAAATACAGGAAGATCTGCAGCGGATAGGCACTTGGTGCAGGGAGTGGCAACTGACCCTTAACATAGACAAATGTAATATATTGCGAATACATAGAAAGAAGGATCCTTTATTGTATGATTATATGATAGCGGAACAAACACTGGTAGCAGTTACTTCTGTAAAATATCTGGGAGTATGCGTACGGAACGATTTGAAGTGGAATGATCATATAAAACTAATTGTTGGTAAGGCGGGTACCAGGTTGAGATTCATTGGGAGAGTGCTTAGAAAATGTAGTCCATCAACAAAGGAGGTGGCTTACAAAACACTCGTTCGACCTATACTTGAGTGTTGCTCATCAGTGTGGGATCCGTACCAGGTCGGGTTGACGGAGGAGATAGAGAAGATCCAAAGAAGAGCGGCGCGTTTCGTCACTGGGTTATTTGGTAACCGTGATAGCGTTACGGAGATGTTTAATAAACTCAAGTGGCAGACTCTGCAAGAGAGGCGCTCTGCATCGCGGTGTAGGTTGCTCGCCAGGTTTCGAGAGGGTGCGTTTCTGGATGAGGTATCGAATATATTGCTTCCCCCTACTTATACTTCCCGAGGAGATCACGAATGTAAAATTAGAGAGATTAGAGCGCGCACGGAGGCTTTCAGACAGTCGTTCTTCCCGCGAACCATACGCGACTGGAACAGGAAAGGGAGGTAATGACAGTGGCACGTAAAGTGCCCTCCGCCACACACCGTTGGGTGGCTTGCGGAGTATCAATGTAGATGTAGATGTAGTAACATCACACATCACACATTGCACTGCAATCAATGGCATGTGTGCGAGAACTGTTTGGCAACCGTGTGATCTCACGATTCGGTAACATTCCCTGGCCCCCTACATCGCCAGATTTATCCGTTCGTGATTTTTTTATTATGAGGCTACCTCAAGAGCAAAGTCTACACGCATCGACCAAGAACCCTGGATGAATTAAAACAGAGAATTCGGGAGGCAATTCATAGTATCCCAGCTGATACGTTGCTGCGGTCAATGAGGAATCTCAACAGCAGGTTTCACGAATGTATTCGTACAGGAGGAAGCCATCTAAAGGATGTAATTTTTTAAAAAAATGATAAATACCATCAGTGTTTCGTAAATGGCGGAGTTATAAGGTTTCAATTACTATGAATGCGATTCCTTTCCTTAATCACATCTAGTTTTATTGGATTGTGGAAATGTTCCAGTTTTTTTGTGTCGCCCTGTATTTATTAAATTTTCATCTTTACGTAAGCGTGCTATCGCTGTGTGAGTAAAATAGTTGCAGCTGCAGTAATCGTGACTGCTTACTGGTTGTGACGAGCCCTCTGTTGCTTGCAGGTGCGTGCACACTGCGGCAGTTCCAGTGCGCCAACGGCCACTGCATCCCACTGACGTGGATGTGTGAGGGCGAAGACGACTGCGGCGACAATTCGGACGAAACCAACGCCGTCTGCAGAGGTGAGTACCGGGGAATAGCGTGGCGCCGCCTGCGTGACGGCAGAGCAGTCCAAAGCGAGGTCGTTTCTTCACACACCAACTGTTGCCTTAGATTCTTGGGTTTCTTTGCAGCTGATAGCAGAACGCTCATTCTGAGGTGTAAATGGCTTGGATTACTGTATCAGTTAGTGATTCTGTTTATTCCGTGTTCTCACGTTAAAGGAAGTCTGTAAATACGAGGTGGGATACAAAAGCTCCCGAAATAATTTAGCTGAAATGTCCTACCTAGATCGTATTCTACACAACCTACAAAGGAGTCTCCTTAAAAGTGAATACGTCGATGTCAACGTTTCTACTGCTTCCGAGATATATCACGGAAGTCTGACTTCGTTACGGTGTGTTCTGTATCCTCAGCATTTCCGCTTGAACCCCTTCATGTATTAAGTCCTCGTCCCTTCGGTTTGGTTTTTATCTTGGGGGAAGAGGAAGACCCGCAAAGCTATGTTTTATTAGTATTGTGCGTAGAGAACTTTCGTCACATTGTTCAGTCAAAAATGCTGTAATAATGTAGGCCAAGTGCGGTCGCGCATGGCTATCGTGGAGTACCCAAAATCGCTTGTACTGCAGTTCTGTCGATGTCTTTTCATTATATCTTCCCTCAAATGTCGTAGAACATGACTATAGAGTTCTTTGTTGACCATAGCCGGGAGGGATGAAGTGTTCATGAGCAGTTCCGGCAAAATATATACACTATTGGCCATTAAAATTGATACACCACGAAGATGACGTGCTACAGACGCGAAATTTAACCGACAGGAAGAAGATGCTGTGATAAGCAAATGATAAGCTTTTCAGAGCATTCACACAAGGTTGGCGCCGATGGCGACACCTACAGCGTGCTGACAGGAGGAAAGTTTCCAACCGATTACTCATACACAAACAGCAGTTGACCGGCATTGCCTGGTGAAACGTTGTGGTGCCTCGTGTAAGGAGGAGAAATGCGTACCATCACGTTTCCGACTTTGCTAAAGGTCGGATTGTAGCCTATCGCGATTGCTGCTCGCGTTGATCGAGATCCAATGACTGTTAGCAGAATATGGAATCGGTGGGCTCAAGAGGGTAATACGGAACGCCGTGCTGGATCCCAACGGCCTCGTATCAGTAGAAGTCGAGATGACAGGCATCTTATCCGCGTGGTTTAAACGAATCGTGCAGCCACGTCTCGATCCCTGAGTCAACAGATGGGGACGTTTGAAAGACGACGTTTGCAGCAGCATGGACTATTAGTTCGGACACCATGGCTGCGGTTACCCTTGACGCTGCATCACAGACAGGAACGCATGCGATGGTGTACTCAACGACGAACCAGGGTGCACGAATGGCAAAACGTCGTTTTTTCGGATGAATCCAGGTTCTGTTTACAGCATCATGATGGTCGCATCCGTGTTTGGCCTCATCGCGGTGAACGCACATTGGAATCGTGTATTCGTCATCGCCATACTGGCGTATCACCCGGCGTGATGGTATGGGGTGCCATTGGTTACACGTCTCGGTCACCTCTTATTCGCATTGACGGCACTTTGAACAGTGGATGTTACATTTCGTATGTGTTACGACCCGTGGCTCTACCCTTCATTCGATCCCTGCAAAACCCTATACTTCAGCAGGATAATGCACGTCCGCATGTTGCAGGTCCTGTACGGGTCTTTCTGGATACAAAAAATGTTCCTCTGCTGCCCTGGCCAGCGCATTCTCCAGATCTGTCACCAATTGAAAACGTCTGGTCAATGGTTGTCGAGCAACCGGCTCGTCACAATACGCCAGTCACTACTCTTGGTGAACCGTGGCATCATGTTGAAGCTGCATAGGCAGCTGTACCTGTACACGCCATCCAAGCTCTGTTTGACTCAATGCCCAGGCGTATCAAGGCCGTTATTACGGCCAGAGGTGGTTTTTCTGGGTACTGATTTCTCAGGATCTATGCACCCAAATTGCGGGAAAATGTTATCACATGTCAGTTCTAGTATGACATATTTGTCCAATGAATACCCGTTCATCATCTGCACATCTTCTTGGTGTAGCAATTTTAATGGCCAGTAGTGTAGAATCAGGCAAAGGACTATTTAAGCTTGTCCCCGTCGAGGTTTTCTTTACTAAAATGAAAGAAGACACGGCCATTGTGACCACTGCAGCTTAGTTTCCGGGTCAGTCATAAACCTAACTGCCATCACTAGTGACACTCTCCATAAGTAGTTTGCCTCATCTTGATGCAAATTTTAAGTCACCCGCAGACTTCGTCGCGAAATTGCTTCTGATAATCTTCAAACAATCGTGGCACAAACTTCGCCACGGTTCATATGACAAAATACGTTAACATTCTCCATAACTTATTTCCGGGGTATGGTAGAGATCTTTGGTGGTCTATGATCTTGATGAATTTGATACTTCCTTCCAGGTCATTATCTGGTATGGTGCCAGTTGAAGGCCGACCGACCGTAGTCACCATCAGTAACGTTCACCAGTTGTTAAAATGCATGTAAGGTCTCCAAAAGCTTGCTTCAGCAATTTCTGCGTTTCTGCAGAGATATTCCCCAAGTTTATAACAGAACTTTGTACAGGCACGCTCTTCTTCCAGATCAGCCGTTGCAAAAGCGCAGACTCACGGAAACATGACAGAGGATTAACGCTCACCAGCAGTTAACCAAAGCACTCAGCTCGCAGTCAGCACAAATATTTAGGGTTGACGTACAGTACAGATCGTGTATGAATAACGTTAATTTCGGAAACTTTGGCATGCCAGCTCGTATTACAGGATGAGTTCCATCTCAGGCTCAAGAATTAGTTTCCATTCGCGAGAAATAATTTTCCCCGATTGTCTTCAGCCTTCTATAGTACAACATACAAGACTAAAACTAGAGCATGCGCACCTTTGTTCTGTGGCCAGGGCACTGTATTTAGAGATGGCCTTAATGCGCATCATGAGCAAAGCTGTATGTGATGTGGTCAAATTAAGCGAGGAGGAGAACACGTATAGTAGTAGTATGGTGAAAGCTCCAGGACTTAAGGGAAGTGACACTACCTGGGCATAGGCTCGATAATACAGAATTGTCAAACAAAATCCAACCGGAAATGTGTTCCCGGCATGTCATGAGAACGTAATTGAGGAATCACGCATTCACGTTAGTAGCGACCGTTTCCAGGAGCTTCTTAGAAATTCGTTCGTTCGCTAACTACGGTCGCTCATATAGTGTCCGAATTGTAAAAGTTTTCCAGCCAATTTTATCTTTGTTTGTAGGAGAACATGACAGGAGTAAGATAAACATTCTTCAGCGGTCAAGAGCAAAAAGGACAAATTTATTATGGTTTTCGATCCAGAAGGTTGTCCGTAGTCTCTGACGGGTTTACTTAAACGGACTTCCGCTTTACATAACCTTTTCTTGAGAACCTAAGCTTTACAATAAATGTTACTTCATAAACAACTTTCGACATTATACTGTCGTTCTTTGCATTCAGATGCCATGTGTGGCAGTCCTGTTTCTTCTTAGATGAAATACAGAACGGTGGCTCGATGTCGAAACGGTAACATGCCTTAGAAGAGCTGGTGATAATGAAAACAAAACAGTGGTGAACGGGGTAGGAAAAAGTTACATTGTCAAAATTGGTGTGATAAGAATGGCAGCTACAATTCATTGCTATGTAGATAACTTACAATTAGTTAAACACATCCCTGATAGTTAAGAATAATATGCGGTGACTGTAGTCTACGAATCTTTCTTATTCCTTACTATCTTCAGGTATCTCCCAGATCGTTAGACAGGTAGACAGTTGACCATAAAATTTTCCTTCCAGGTTGTTTCTTCCGAACAGTTTCTTCGTCACCGTAGCTTAGTTATTGCCGACACATTCTCTGTTTCTTACTAGACTTCATTTCTATAGACAGTCGACAGGAGCTGTTTCCCTGTAGTATTTGACATCTGAGTTACTATCTTGGCCGAGAGCAGGCTAAAATCTGGCGTTTCCGTTAACCTCTGTTAAACGTTACTTATTCCGCTTGTTAATTGCGAAATTAAGCGCGTCGTTCTCTTAGGTAAAGTGTTATACGTCCAAATTTGTGTTTCGGAAGACTTCAGTTTGAATTCTAAATCATGACAGAAGTCTCTTATTTTACGCAGTTGTATATAATCGCATTTTACTGGTGTAATCAGTAATCAATAGAGATATTCCGAATGTTTCGTGCGTCACGTAACTGAATTTAACAGCGTAACAATTAATATGATGAATATTGCATTGCTTTGAATTTACCTGCCGATGAATGATGGCGTACAGTCGACTTCATATCCTAAATGTTGCGCTGCCAAAGTCCTGTTTCGTTTTTGTGCAGTTAATAACTGCAGGAACATAACCGGTGCTATTTGTATTTAATGCTCTAAATGTAACTCTTCTGGAATACATCGTTCGTTCGCAAGCGCCAAGTATTTAACTGTTAAGTAGGAATTAGTTATCATCCGTCAAAGGTAGCCAGAACCATCGGTTTCCCAAGCATCTAACTATTGTAAATGACCGATGGTATCATCGTATAACTCTATTTGAAACCATAAATCTCTCTCTCTCTCTCTCTCTCTCTCTCTCTCTCTCTGTGTGTGTGTGTGTGTGTGTGTGTGTGTGTGTGTGTGTGTGTGTGTGTGTGTTTTGCACGCACTAGCGCAGGTATTTAGAGGGAATAGTTTTCAAGCAGCTACGATTTCAGATCGTGTTGAAACATAAATTTATTTCTTATTAAATAACTTCCATCTCCCTGTAGATAGTGAAAGGTTGTTGTGGCTGAATACCCCAATCCAGTCTGTGCCTCACTAAGACTGAGCGATGGACAGTGTAAGTCATGTCCATCCAGTAATAAATTTATGAAAGTTACTGCTTTCGAACTGTGGCAGTTGACAACAAACTTCGTAAGATGTAAATGTATAGAGAGACTGTCAATATGCTCACTATCTTCAGAGGCTCTATAGTGGACAACGTATATATGCTTCTGTGCATCAAATTTTTTCCGCCAAGTTACATGTGCAGGGGCTATCTTAAACCAAAAAAAACAGCACTGGATATTTGAGTCATTCACTTACACAGGTTTTGAAATATAATCGAATATTTCCTGTAATGAGCTATAGTCTATCATCACGTAAATACTGGATTATGAAATGCAAAGAAATACACCTACGTAAAAAAAATCACAGCACCGTAGGGCGAAACATTCCATTGCAAAACTGAAATGTTGGAGCATTAATAAGTAGTGCAATCGGCAGAATGTTGAATGCAAACTTGTATACGTGCTTGAATTGTGTTGTACAAGTGCCGGATATCAGTTTTTAGGATGGAGTTCCATGCTTATTACACTAGGTCGGTCAACACGGGGTTTTTTAGTGACCTTACTGGTCACTTAAATACTTTGAACATTTCACTTCAAGACGAAAATAACTCTGTTGCTGATTTAGTGCAGACGATTCAAGCATTAAAAAAAAACTTATTTTGTGGGGAAAACAGTTGCGCGAGAAGAATTGTAGACACTTTCCTGCACTAGAAAGTGTTAAAGAATATGTGGATTTTTCAGATTATGTTCAAATCATTTGCAAATTACATGAACAGTTTGAAAACAGAGTTTTGGAGATAAGTGAGCTTCAACCGGCCTTAGATATATTTGTTTGCCCGTTTTCCCTTCGGGCAGAGGACGTCTCACAAGTGCTTCAACTAGAGGTGACTGACCTGCAGTGCGATATCCGCCTGAAGAACCGCTTTTTTATGTCTAAAACTTTGGATGACTTTTACAAGGGTCTTCCACGAGAGAAATACCCTCTTTTGCACAATCACGCGGCCAAATTTCTCTCAATGTTTGGTTCTACGTATATTTGTGAGCGCTTTTTCTCTCTTTTAAAGCTTGCTAAAACTAAGAACTGTTCATTACTTGGCGATAAAAATTTGACTAATTCTTTCAGGTTGTCAGTCTCACGGAATATTGTACCAAACCTAGACAAAATCGTTTCCTCGAAAAAGAAAAACGTGTAAAATGTTAATTGTCTTCTTTAACAATGTTTACTGTAAGAATTAAAGAGCTTTATAACCTTAATTCTATTTTTTTTAAGTTTTCAAACTTGGTCAGTTAAAATTATTACGTACAAAACAGCAAACTAAGGATCCGATTTATAAACTCTGAAAAGGGATACAAAAAGCTGTAGCACGAAGTATAACAAAAAAATTTAGTTGTAGCTACTAACAGTAAGAATGAGAAACTATATCCCTTACATAAAACTATTTCTAAAATAGAATATTTTGTTTATGTTGGATCAGACCGCGGGACAGTCCAGTCCAGTGCAGAGCAGTGCTGTGCGGTCTCTCTCTCTCTCTCTCTCTCTCTCTCTCTCTCTCTCTCTCTCTCTCTCTCTCTCGCCGGCCGAAGTGGCCGTGCGGTTAAAGGTGCTGCAGTCTGGAACCGCAAGACCGCTACGGTCGCAGGTTCGAATCCTGCCTCGGGCATGGATGTTTGTGATGTTCTTAGGTTAGTTCGGTTTAACTAGTTCTAAGTTCTAGGGGACTAATGACCTCAGCAGTTGAGTCCCATAGTGCTCAGAGCCATTTCTCTCTCTCTCGCTCCTATGGCGACACTAGCGACACACGGTCGCGGACGGGGCGCTGAACTACACTGCCTTGCGCCCGCGCCCTGCCCTAGACCATAACTCCAGGTGTAGCCCCAATGTGTCTAGCACGCAGATAAATGGATTGCAGGCCATCGACTTGTATCTTTCTAACCAACACACGGCGTACACTGGAACCGAGACAGAACCACCTTTTATCAGAAAACGCAACAGAAACTCACCATGCTCTCCAATGATCTCTCGTTTGACACCACTGAAGTCGCAAATGGAGATGGTTAGGGATCAGTGGCATTGATGTTACAGGACGTCTGGCTCGGAGGTGACCTCGAAGTAACAGATTTGTAATAGTTCGTTGTGCCACCGGGGTGCCAGCTGCTGTTCGAATTGCTGCTGCAGACGAACACGATGGTCTTATTTCTCGGTAGTGCTACGTGGCCATCAGGAGCCCGTCCTTCTCTCGACCGTACATTCGTGTGACTTCCGCTGCCAGCAATCATATGTAGGGGCTACATTCCTACCAACATCATCTGCGCTATCACAGAAGGAACACCTATATTCTCGTAAACGACCTCATCGAAACTTAATAAGGTGTTGATATTGACGTCTTCGTCTCCTTAAAAGCGTTCTTGACTAAGGACTACTCACCATATCCAGTTTGAAAGGTAACTAACTTTTACAACCGTTACAGCGTGTATTTAAAGCAAACCTGATTTGCATCCTCATAGTCGCACTACTAGCGCCGCCCTTACGCGACTGGCACCAGATTTTAGTAGACGTCTTTCAGATTTAGTAACAGGCCTACCAACTCCTCAGCAGTGTTGCAACTTTTTTGCAGTCAGCGTATTACACAAATTTTTGGCGGATTGGGTACTGTGCGTCAGGTTGCTAAATGATTGCCTATAGTTGAAAACAAAACGCCCATAAGGCAGCTGGAGCCCCGCCGAACCGCCGGTTCTTTCCGGTTGCTCGCTGGCGGCGGCCCAGAATGCCTGGCCGGGCACTGAGAAGCGGCCGTGATCTCTCAACCTTATAGACACTTCTGCACTGTCACGCCATCACTTCGTGAGTGCGGCTGACACTTAGCGTGAGCGATGTGTCACCACTTAAACTGCTGCAACAGAAAGGCAGACATTCAGGAATTTCCAAATTAGTACGAATTTGTACAGTATCTAAGCGTCCTCGCTTCGCTACTGCTTGCTGTTCGATCTACTTTGCTACTGCTTCTGAAAGAGGTGAAGGATACGCCATCATTGTTTATTCACGAGTTCGCAAACTTCAAACAAACCAGAATTGTTTGGCCGGCCGGTGTGGCCGTGCGGTTCTAGGCGCTTCAGTCCGGAACCGCGTGAACGCTGCGGTCGCAGGTTCGAATCCTGCCTCGGGCATGGATGAGTGTGTTGTCCTTAGGTTAGTTAGGTTTAAGTAGTTCTAAGTTCTAGGGGACTGATGACCACAGATGTTAAGTCCCATAGTGCTCAGAGCCATTTGAACCATTTGAACCAGAATTGTTGTCTGGTATAAATGTTGGCAGAAAAATGGTTTGATGCTGTTCTCGACGCTAGTGTACCTTAGCAAGCCTCTTACGGGGGGACAGTTTTTGAACTACATGAAAAAGAATTAGTTAAGACTACGGCGTGCAAGCGCTTTATCCAACATGTAAAAGTCACTACAGATATTCGGATTTAGGTTAGGACATGTTCGACATGCCTTCCATCATTGCCGATGATGTGGCGCAGACGAATAACTAAATTCTGCCTGACCCGCTGAAGTGTCGGAATACTGATGCTGTCGATGACCTCCTGAATGTCTGTTTTCAGATCAGCAATCGTTTTGGGATTATTACTGTACACCTTGTCTTTAATACAGCCCCACAGAAAGGAGTCACATATATTCAGATCGGTTGAATATGGTGCCAATCGAGGTCCATGCCAGTGGCCTCTGAGTACCCCAGAGCAAGAATGCGGTCCATAAGGGCTCCTCCAAGACATCACTCTCCTACTCAGATGGAGTCGAGCTCCGTCTTAGATGACCCACATATTGTCGAAATCAGGGTCACTTTGCACAATGAGGATGAAATCATCTTCCAAAACCGTTACGTACGGTTCGGTAGTCACCGTGATATCAAGGAATATTGCACCGATTATTCGTGACGGGACACTGCACATCGCACAGTAACCCGTTAAGGATGAAGAGACTTCTCGATCGCGAAATGCGCATTCTCGGTTCCCCAAATTTTCCAACTTTGCTTATTGACGAACCGATCCAAATGAGATGGCCGACAAGACGCGTGCTCATGCGCATACTAATTCCCATCGTGCCTCGGGTCCAACCGTGCAGTTCGAACGTCCTAATGCAAACCATTCAGAACGTAAGGCGATTTGGTTTCATATAGTTCAGTAATTGTCACCCTGTATCTCTGCGTAAGTACCACAACCTACATCCATTTGACATTACTTATGGCAGTTAAGCCTTGATCTTACTCTAAAATTTAACCACCTCCTCCTTAACATGAACTTCCCACCATTAAAAATTCACGAGTCCTTGCTGTCTATCCAACTAATCCTAAGCAATCATCTGCAACACCACATCCTCTTTATCAGCGAAGTGCTATAACTGCTGGATAACAAGATCACCTAGAGATCTTGCACGCATTTGCTTTCAGTGATATTCATACATGTTTCCTGTCGGTTTTCTACCGAAATAAATCCATCAGTCATCAGGCCGCGTTTGCCTTTTCTCATGTCTTGCAATTTAACAAAGAACTTCGTTGGCTTACGTACCAACAGTTCGTTTCGATACATGTTCTATTCACAACTATTTATATTCATTGCCATTACAATTACGTTGTGCACCACAGTCTGTCCAATGACGCAACTATTCCACAAAGGAACTTAAAGCGTGGGAAGCCAGTGGGTTTGAAAATTATTTCGACAAGCCTCTCCACACAACATTCTAGAATTTCTAGAATAAACAAAACTGTTGAAAGTGGGTCCTTCACTCTACTGTTTTAAGCCATCCTGAATGCCCATACGATTCTGCAATTCCTGACCGTGCCTATCACTTCTGTACTCATCGTGAAACGTCCCCTTAAAACAATTGTACATGACTGTGCTTATACTGACACACAATATTTTTTTTAGCGCAAAGCAATCTGACTTTCAGAAATCCCTACAAAAGAATGGCCCTGACTAACATTAACCTATGCGTTTCACAAATCGCTTACCTCACAAAAATCTTGGTTACTCGAACTACTGCAATACAGCGAGCGCCACTACTGCCAGCTAAATAAAAGATTCAAACTACGGAAGGCACTAATACTGATAGGCATAGTTAGCAAATGAAAGATTTTAATAGAGAACAAACAATGTATTTACCTTAATAATCATAATGTATATAGCAGTTCATGACAAATTACAAAACTCCGCCATCTCTCTCCCCACATCCACCACCGCTGGCGGCTCACCTCCAACTGCGCAACGCTACGCGCTGTTAACAGCCCAGCTGCCCAACACTACAATGGCAGACAACAATGCAAACTAGCCACAGACTGCACACAGCACAGCCAGTGATTTTCATACAGAGGTGGCGTTACCAATAAAAAAACCTAAACAGTCTACTTATAATCGTAACAGCTCGATGAAAGACAGGGTCAAACCTGCGAGGAAGTTTCAACTTTCTGCACATACATCGACTGGCAGGAAGTGTCGAATGTTGCTAAATTGAGGTTCAGTCTCTGTGAAAACAGAGTTAATTCGCATGGCGAATGGAACCGTTGATTAATTTAGCCAATGTTAGCCAACTTTTTGATGCTCTTCCAGCAAACCTGAACATTAATGGTGAAATTTATAACGTTCTCACCAATAATTTTGTTTGTTCTCATTTCCGCAGTTAGAACCCCCCAGCAACATTTAAACCATGATTTTCTAAGCAGCGGTACGGGAAGGGCTTAAGTTTACTTCCATATATTTCGTGGCGATTGCTCTGTTGACCGAGCTGCCCAAGCAGCACTAAATTTTCTTCCTATACTTCCGACAGTACCTCTCCCTTACCTTCCGAACTTCACAGAAGTTCTCTTGCATACCACTACTACTCCTGGAAGAAAGGATACTGCTGAGAAAATGGTTTAGCCACAGCGCAAGTGATCGTTTCTAGAATAAACTGTCACCCTGCACCAGAGTATGCGCTCATATTGAAAGGTCCTGGGTTAGTCCCGATACGGCGCACAGATTTAATCTGAAGGAAGTTTCAAACCAGTGCATACTCAACTCCAAAGTGACAATATATTCTCGTGAAGGGATAGTTCAAAACGAGTTCACAACGAAAATTTTGTGTCCCAGCACGAAATTGGTCTGAGATCGCGCTATGCACTGCACGTGTACTGTACTTCGAGGAGCAACATCTCAGGATACTGATCGCGTTTCGCATTCTGAACAACTCTGTATTGTAGCACTTCAGTAACTTCGCTAAAGTGTATACTGACTATCGCAGTTAGAGGATGATGTACTTTTAATCGGGATGTTAGCCACCAATCACGCTAGTCTTCAGAGTCTAACGCTACTCTGCCCCTACAACAGCGAGCAAAACACGACTGTAAATCCTCTAAAATTACCTACACAATTAGAATCTAAGTGGCGGAATATGTCCTTCCTATGTGAAGCCTGCTCTCGGTGAAGCTGAATATAGTAGCACTAGGACTCTAGATGGTTTGACAACAAGAATTTTTAACGCGTTTGTTTCACGTACGAGATGCCTTGAGAAAGTTATCAATCACTCAAGTTTTGACTTTACCAGTAACGAAGTTGTTAAAACCTCATTAAATGTAGGGTATTAAGAAATGCAGTTCTTGTCAACACTTCCGGTCCTTAATCTAGTGAGACATAAAGAGAAAAGCAGAAAATGTAGACTATTTTTAGTGACTTTGAGGTATTACTTTTAACGGAAATTCAGCAATAAAACCTCAACTTTATACCTATAGTTCGTAGCGTATTCTAAAACACTGTTAAATTATGAAGCACCGCTGATCAACCGAAATTTATCTAAGTTCCTGCATTTATGTTATCTTTCGAATGGCTAAATATGTTGCGTACAGGATTTATAAAAGTTGGCAATAGTGCAATATAGCATTAAACGCATATAGAACTCCGCTGGCGCAAAAATGTTCAGAGAATACGAACCCCAACCCCCCTCCCCCCACCGGAGTGGGGGACTGATGACCTTAGCTGTTTAGTCCCCCTTAAACATCCCAACAACAACCACCACCACCACCACCACCACCACCACCGGAGGACCTGTTAATCCCTCAAGTTTCTCAAAACTGAAGTTATTGGCCCATATTTCGGGACTGTCAATCTTCTAAATTCTGAATATAAAAAGACTAAGTTGTAGGCATGGCGGATAGTATACAATACATACAAGAACTAATAGGGTGCAATACTAATTAAACATAAAGAATGAAATACTCGGATTAAAAAGGGTGTAAGAAAGGGTTGTCTATGCGCTCCTACTATTCAGTCAGTATATCAGAAAAGCAATGAAAAATAAGAGATGTTAAATAGCGAAATTAAAATTCATGGTTAAAGGATATCAGTGATGAGTTTGCTGGCCTCAGTGAAAGTGAAGAATTAAAAGAACTGAATGGAATGAACAGTCCAGCGAGCCCAAAAATGCGGTTGACAGTAAACCGAAGAAAGGCGAAAGTGATGAGGCGTAGAGGCAATGAGATAAGCGATAAATTTAACATCAAAACGGGGATCACGAAGGTACGGAAGCAAAATGTGTGACCGACGTAGCAACGATGACGTAAATAGCAGTTTCTAGCACACAAAATCGTCATTCCAGGCCAAGAGCAGTCTGCTGCTAGGTTAAAACATCGGCATTAATCTGAGGAAGAAATTTCTTAGGCTATAAGAATACGTTTGGAGCAGTGAGTCACGGACAGTGGGAAAACGGGAACAGAAGAAAATCGAAGTGTTTAAGACGTGTGTTACGGAAGACTTTTGAAAATAGGTGGCCTGATAAGGTATTTGGAGGTTCATCTAAATCTACATACATACTCCGCAATCCACCATACGGTGCGTGGCGAAGGGTATCTCGTACCACAATTAGCATCTTCTCTCGCTGTTCCACTCCCAAACAGAACGAGGGAAAAACGACTGCCTATGTGCCTCTGTACGAGCCCTAATCTGTCTTATCTTTGTGGTCTCTCCGCGAAATGTAAGTTGGCGACAAATAAAATTGTACTGCAGTCAGCCTCAAATGCTGGTTCTCTAAATTTCCTCAGTAGAGATTTACGAAAAGAACGCCTCCTTTCCTCTAAAGACTCCCACTCGAGTTCCTGAAGCATTTCCGTAACAGTCGCGTGATGATAAAACCTACCAGTAACAAATCTAGCAGCCCGCCTCTGAATTGCTTCTATGTCCTCCCTCAATCCGACCTGATAGCGATCCCAAACGCTCGAGCAGTACTCAAGAATAGGTCATATTAGTATCTTACAAGCGGTCTCTTTTACAGATGAACCACATCTTCCCAAAATTCTACCAATGAACCGAAGACGACTATCCGCCTTCCCCACAACTGCCATTACATGCTTGTCCCACTTCACACCGCTCTGCAATGTTACGCCCAAATATTTAATCGAAGCAGAGAATCGGCAAAGAAAGGTAGAGAAAACACTGACAAAAAGGGACTAGATGGAAGGACATATGCTAAGACACAAGGAATAACGTCCGTGGTACTAGAGGGAGCTGTAGACGGCAGAAACTAAACGGGAAGATAGATTCAAATACATCGAGCAAATAACGGTGGACTTACGGTGCTAGTGTTAGGATGAATATGTTGAGGAGAGAGAGAGAGAGAGAGAGAGAGAGAGAGAGAGAGAGAGAGTCGCGGAGGGTAGCATCTAACCAGCCAGAATTATTTTATTTTGGTAATCAGTCTCCATTATAGCAGTAATACCTAAAAGTTTGCGAGCGAGAATAGCTTTAACGAGAAGCGGAGGGAGACAGTAGCCAGCACAGATGTGCTGCTGGTGACGAAGATACACATCCTTGGAGTGCCGTAGATGTCCGTTGCTATTCAGGTTACGGTCGTTGGTGGAAGTTTTCCATCTCAGGGTCTGAGCGTGGCTTTCGGCCAACGCGGCGGTACGTGCTCTGCGGGTGGCCGCCGAGATTACGAATGCTCGGCTCGCAGCCGCCACTACCCCTGCCCTCGACCCCACATACGCAGTAATTTCCCCAACCCCCCTCCCCCCCGCCACACCCCTCACCGCCCCTGCCGGTCGCGGCTCCTGTTTACTACCACCGCCACTCGGACGCCGGGCCACTACACAATCCGGCCCCGGTGTCGGTGTGGGCGGTCTGTTAAATTAAGGGTGTGTCGCCCCCACAGGGTCCGCAGCTGCTGCCCGCTCCGGCTCACAATCGTGCCGTATATCTGCTGTGTGGTGCACCAAACAAGTATCTCCTGCCTTCGTCGGCGTAGTGCGGCCTACACGGCGAAAGCTGAACGAAAAGAGAAAGTTCTCTTTGTGGATTTCGTTTCGTGGAAAGCCGTACGCCGTATCTACTGTTTTACCGTGTCGCATCGTCATACGAGGGGCGTTCTGTAAGTAATGAGTAATGCAACACAGTTTTTTTTCTGGAAGCAGGTTTGTTTTATTCAGATTCCAATACGCCATTACTCCATGTTATTCCCCACTCCTTTGGTCAGCTCAGTGTGACGGCTTTACGTCACCTTACTACGACGGCCTTGCATGCCAGCGTGCTACCCCTCTAATGGTCCATGTCAAAGCCAATGTCATGCTGCTTAAATAACCTTATTTAATCATCATACTGCTTCTCTCGGAGGGCGCGAGATTCGGGCCGTTGTATCGATGTGGGAGAACTGTCTAATGTTTCGTGAGCTGCTCTCGGGAATGCAGACTTGCGTGAGTCCTTTCGTTGTCACGGAGAAGTTGGTTTTAATTTTTTGTGGCGAGGAAGACGCTGATGTTACTCCAATTCCCTGAGGGTAGCACAACACTCTTCAGAGTATTTGCAGTAGGGAGGGATGGCTAACACGTGTCGAGTACTTCAGTTACATACTATTCACATATACACTCAGTTACTAGCTGTGGAATTAATTATCTTATGGGGTACAAATTCGCGAAATATGAAGACAGTTTTCAAGCTACAGGAAAGAGCCATAAGAGTAACAACCAAAATATTAATCGAGCTCAATGTAAAGATCTGTGCCGGTCGGAGTGGCCGAGCGGTTCTAGGCGCTACAGTCTGGAACCGCGCGACCGCTACGGTCGCAGGTTCCAATTCTGCCTCGGGCGTGCATGTGTGTGATGTCCTTGGGTTAGTTCGGTTTAAGTAGTTACAGGTTCTAGGGGACTGATGACCTCAGCAGTTAAGTCCCATAGTGCTCATATCCATTTGAACCATTTTTTAAAGATCTGTCCCAAACATAGCGGATTTTAACTGCACGATATGAGTACATTTGTCAATCATTTACGTACATCAAAAATAACACTCGCAGTTACTCCATAAAGAGCTCTGCCCACGATCACGGCACAAATTACTAGACTGAACTTCCGTTTACCAAGAAATAATAAACATTAAACAATATTTTCTCCCAAGGAATAAAACTTGACAAACTGAGAAAGTAGAGAGATTTTTAAACCCAACTTGTTCAAAAAGGCAGGCGCGAACTACTCGTTAATCTGTACGGTCTATACCATAGGGGTTTAGTAATAAAGGAAGTAGCTTACAAAACATTTGTTGAAACTATATTTCAATATTGCTCGTAGCAGATGAAATTGTTAGAAAAAACAGAAAAGACCCAAAGAAGAGTAGCGCGTTTCCTTACAGGTTTATTTAGCAAGCGTCAGAAAGAAATAAACTCCACTGGCAGATGCTTTAACAGGTGCGTTCTGCATCGAGGTATGATCTACTGTTAAAATTCCGAGAACTTAAGTTCCCGGAAGAGTCAACCGGCCGATTGTTTCCTCCAACGTACCTTTTTTTCTCGCAAAAAGACCACGAAGAAAAAATACGGGAGATTCGAGACCACACAGAGGCTTAAAGGTAATTCTTGCTGCGAAACATTCGCAACTGGAACGGGAAAATGGGGAAGTGACAGTGGTGCACAAAGTTCAAATGGCTCTGAACACTATGGGACTTAACTTCTGAGGTCATCAGTCCCCTAGAACTTAGAACAACCTAAACCTAACTAACCTAAGGACATCACACACGTCCATGCCCGAGGCAGGATTCGAACCTGCGACCGTAGCGGTCGAACGGCTCCAGACTGTAGCGCCTAGAACCGCTCGGCCATCTCGGTCGGCTGTGCACAAAGTACCCTACGCCACACACCACAATGTGGCTTGCCGAGTATAGACTTACACGTAAAAAAAAAATAAAACGAGTAAATAATGTTGTGTTCTTCAGACTGGTTTGATGCAGCTCTCGACGCTATTCTGTACTGAGCAAGACTATTCATCACCCAATAACTACTGCAACCTACATCCATTTGGATCTGCTTACTGTATTCGTCTCTTGAACTCTCTCTACAATTTTAACTAGCCTTTCCCCACCCCCCACCCCTCCAACACTTCCTGTGGAAAGTAAGAATGAAGAATAACGAAACATCAATTCAATCCGCACTTCCACAATATTTTTTTTCTTTAGTGGAAAACACAATTCCCAGAGATATGAAACGTGTAATACTAACACCATCTGAGCTCATCACTCTCTCGCAGAGGGATGCCGCGCCGGTTTTTAAGGTTAGTAAATGGGAAGTTGTGGTACATGAAATAGAAGTGAAACGGAGTCGATAGGGTGCTGACGTCAGGTAATAGTCCGATGACATGTGTAACGTTACATTTTGAAACTGTGTGTGTGTGTGTGTGTGTGTGTGTGTGTGTGTGTGTGTGTGTGTGTGTGTGTGCGTGTGCGCGTGCGCGTGCGTGCGTGATTACGTACTGTAAGGTGCCTCGTAATTATCTGGAAGGAGGAGGAGGTATGGAAAAACTTTTTCTCTGTCAACCAGAAACGTTTTTAGAAAATCAGTTTTGCAGTATGTAGGAGATCCACAAATTTTCTTTCTACATGTAAATCGCAAGGCTCACATACCAGCTACTGGCCAAATAAGCTACTTCGCTCGATATAAAGGCGACTGGTATAACGGAGCGCTGTTCTGGTTTAGTGTCCTCGGTCTGAGATTAACTACGAGTAGGCGTCAAATTCCCGATAATTTAGGGCTGTTATCGATGTTTGCGAAGCACTCTAGACTTACCTTGCGGCTTCTGGTTCACGGGCTGGGTCCTCGGGTCGGAGCGTGGAGAGGTTGTAATTACCTGCGATCCGCCGGTGCTCTGCTTCAGAGGACAGAGGGAGCAGAGAGACCAGGGCCCTGCTTATATTGGGGCGATATTTCAATCAATGCGGGCCTTATGTGCCGTCTTCCCCTCCACATCTAAATTGGAAATCGCATCACTACAATGGCGCTGAATGCGCATCGGATGCCGGCTCGTTGATTACTGCTGGCTGCCCTAGCTTCCCGGGAGTCCATTGAAAGCGAAGCGTCCCCAGTTCCGCGGTTCCACAACCCCTCTCTGTACTTCTGTCGCCAGCTGTAGTACCGTGCTATGCTGTACGTAGCATCCGCGGATCACCCAGTGATGGTCAGTTGCTGAGGAACAATACGTATGTGTCGTGGGCTCTGTTAGAGCGAGTAAAATGTCAGAAACTTGCACAACTGCGTAGTCAGTACACCTACAGTATTTATACAACTGAACGAGGACGTGGCGAGGACAGTAATGCGACGGTGAAGTATTACTGCGTTGATACCAACAGTGGATAAAATAGTCATACGCGTTACCAGAAACACTCGATCAGTACGTCTGTAGGTGAGTTACATAAATACGCTATCATACTGCTGACTCAAGGATTCGTAGATCTTCCACCCAAAGTCTGAGATGTGAGGGAATTATTTTGCTGACTCTAGACAACTACGTGTATTGGCCCTGTTACTTAAGCCAGCCTTATATTAGATGCGAAAATGAATTAAATGCCTATAGTGTAAAAAACTGCCCAGTAACTTTTTTCAGATGGTATTATTATGTTAGTTGGCCGTATCCTCAGGAACCTCAGATGTCACATCACGTTTTCACTAATGCACAGATGTTTATATTTCTTCATATGTATAAATAAATATATAAATTCGCCCCTAAACTTATAGCCGCTTTGACTTAGTTGTTTCATTATAAAAGTACCATACAGAAAAGTTATTGTGTACAAAAGAACTACTCTGTACAAATACATTTCCCTTTTTCCCTACCACAGGCGTAAATTCGACGTTATTTTCGTCTGTTAAGTATACCGTAACGATATTAACGTAAGAATGTTCTCATTTTTACTTAATCACAACTATTTCTGCATGACAAAAAAGTTACCTTCCTGTTACCAACACTCTCCATGGCATTTTATCTTTGTATCTTCTGTGTAAGTAATAACTGGTATGTCTGCGACAATCAGCTGGCACAAAACGATGGCCTAAAGGGCCGAAGCCTCTTTTTGATCGAATAAGTATTTTGCAGAACATTAGGAAAAGGTTTCGTATTTAATATCGATGTGTTCTGTCAAGCATTGCCAGAAAATTACATTTTGGGCTTGAACAGGTTAATCCAGCACGACTTTGTTACGAAAGGTTTCAGTTAACCAGTGTGCCAGCTCTAAAAAAACAACATAGTAACTGATAAACACAGATAGCACGTGGAACCCGAGAATGAACGTCTGGCCGTGATCACTGGAGTCGCTGGAACGCCAACCACCAAGTTATTTTAATAGAAGTGTACTACCTTCATGCTTTAGAAAGATTGTGTGAGGCCCTTGGGACAGAACGGCTTGCTCTGAGATTCACAAGGATTCGCCCGTGCACCAGGACACTTTAATTTTGAATCTGTCATACCCGAAATGTGTAACTGACGAGCTGTAGTGGTCCACTATCATACGTAAAAAAAGTCTCTCTTTGAAGAATTTCTTCAAGCTATTAGCCGGCTTCGGTGGACGTGCGGTTCTAGACGCTGCAGTCCGGAACCGCAGGACTGCTACGGTCGCAGGTTCGAATCCTGCCTCGGGCATGGATGTGTGTGATGTCCTTAGGTTAGTTAGGTTTAAGTAGTTCTAAGTTCAAGGGACTGATGACCTAAGATGTTAAGTCCCATTGTGCTCAGAGCCATTTGAACCATTTTTCAAGCTATTAATTTGCACCTGCCCTTATTTTAACAATAAATATGTTCTAACGTAATTCGCTCTTGAGTAAAAACAATTTCTTACTTTTTCGGTTTTTGCTGATAGTTGTCAATTAAAGCGCATCACCACTGAGTTTCCCTTCATTCTACTGTAAAAGCTAAGCCTATGTGAGAGAACAACACGTAGAAGCTGACATTGTAGTTACTACAGTCACAAAAGTGTTTAGACAAAATCGTATACCTTCACAGCACATTTGATTGCTAATAGTACTGTATGTCTTCTGCAGTAAGCATGGTATATAAACACAGTTTCTGCTAGTAGTGTATTTTCTGTGGAGCAAAAATTGTGCCTGAAATAAATTCACTGACGTTTGGGTTATTTTTCACTTTCTTGCTACACTTCTTTGCTGATTGATTTCTTCTAAGATTTTTATGACTGTTTCCGAGAAACAGTGTCTGCCTGATAGTTGGAAAGCATATTAGTCGTGTTAAACTCGGGAAGATACGTAAGTGCGAGAAAGTATTCGCGATTCGCGTCAGTTTAATTTTGTGCTTAGTTTTAGGTTTCCGCATTGTACACAACGCGCAAGTATTCCAATGTTCCCTATACGTCAATTGATGCGCCATCTGGTTTTTCTAGGTTTTTGACAGATATAGAGAAATCGTTGGGGTAAGACAGTTCAGAGGTCTGAGAAAGACATGGATATAA
The DNA here is from genome assembly GCF_021461385.2 of Schistocerca piceifrons. Lineage (NCBI taxonomy): Eukaryota > Metazoa > Arthropoda > Insecta > Orthoptera > Acrididae > Schistocerca > Schistocerca piceifrons. Next base: position 537,713,641 of record NC_060141.1, read on the forward strand.
CATCTTAAGTACGGAATATCAGACCAACTGTGTGATTAGACTGAAGAGCTTCAGCAAATTGTTAAAAATTTTAAGACGTAAAAGTAGCTTCAAGGGTGCCTCGAAGGTGGTGATACAGGATCATCACTTTATGTAGTATATACAAATGACCTAGTAAATAAAATCGAAAGTTCCATAAAGCTAGTCGTGGATGATGCTGTTACATAAAGAGAAGTCGCAAAGCTACAAAGTTATGTCAAATTGAAGGAAGAACTGCAGAGCATCGCCGCTTCGTGCAGGGAATATCAATTGACCCTCAACATAAACAGTTGCAACTTATTATTTAGAGGCATTAAATCATTATTGTACTATTACACGATTGCAGAACAATTATTGGAAGCGATCACGTCTATTAAACATCTGGGAGTATGCGTGCGGAGCGATTTAAAGTGAAACAACCATATTTAATCGCCGATAAGGTATCTGCCAGACAGATAATTTGTAAAAATTCTCAAGAGGTGTAGTACAGCCGCAAGTAAGGTATCTTACAAAACTCTCATTCTATCAGTACTTGAGTATTAGTTTGGGATCCTTACCAGATACGATTGATAGACGAAATAGAGCCAAAGGTCAGCAGCGGGTTCCGTCACACGCTCATTTAGTAAATGCACGGAAGCATCATGAAGATCGCCAGCCAACTGCTGCGGCAGACGCTATAAGAGCGGTACTGTGCATCACGGTGGTGTGCAATTTTTGTCCTTTCGCCATCGCCCCATTTGCCGCCTCTCTCTCTCTCTCTCTCTCTCTCTCTCTCTCTCTCTCTCTCTCTCTCTCTCTCCCCCCCCTCCCTCCCCCCATCCCCCCCCCTCCCTCCCAAACTGCTAAACTGATTCACAGGCCTCAAGACCTCAGAAAATGTCCTAGGAACTGATGACATGTTAATTTCTTTCCTCCCCATTTCTGTTCAGTACATCCTCATCTACACATCTAATCTTTAACACGCGAAAAGACATAAATGTACAATTAGTTCGGAGCTTACACAAATGCTTACCAAAAATAGATTTTCCCAATTGCCATTCTTAACAGGAAATGGGGATGCGACAGTAGTGCAAACAATACCCCTCCGCCACATGCTATAAATGTGAACTGAGAAATGCGAATCTAGATATAAGCGAGGTTCTTCTAGCCCCCCCCTGTTCCCGTCCAGTCACCTAAGTTCAGCGTGTTGGGCTTGGCTAGTACTTTGATGGGGGAACGTAGGGGTCTGCCGAGCGCTAATGGCAAGCGGGGTGCACTCAGCGCTTGTGAAGCAGTTGAGGAGCTGCTTGAAGAAGTAGCTCCGGTCACGAAAACTGACAACGGCCGGGAGAGCGACATGCCGACCGCATGCCCCTCCATATCCGCATCCTGTGACGTCTGTCGGCTGAGAATGATCCGGCTGTCTGTTGGTACATTTGGACCTTAAGAGGCGTGTTCAGGCGGAGATATCACTAAACGTCTGAACCCGGACGCAGGCCTCCAAAGACCCTACGGTACCAATCGACCGCCTTGTGCTCCTCAGCCAGTAGCCGTCGGTGGATGGGAATATATTATATACACACACATGCGGTTTGCTGTTGTGGGTTGCCTTTCTGAAGATTTCCAGGGTCAACAAATTTGACTTCAAACATTTCTTAAAATTTTTGATCGAATTTAATGTTTTAAACTGCTATCAAAATCTACACAGTTAGAGCTATAATGTGTTAAAGGCTTACCACTGTAAGAAAAATATTACTGTTAGAAACTGTGTTGTCCGCAGCTCGTGGTCGTGCGGTAGCGTTATCGCTTCCCGCGCCCGGGTTCCCGGGTTCGATTCAGGGCGGGGTCAGGGATTTTGCCTCGTGATGACTGGGTGTTGTGTGATGTCCTTAGGTTAGTTAGGTTTAAGTAGTTCTAGGGGACTGATGACCATAGATGTTAAGTCCCATAGTGCTCAGAGCCATTTGAACCATTTTAGAAACTGTGTTTGTGTTGAGGCAGTGTACGCTGACCATATTTATCCACTATTTGAGAAGAGCAGTAACAGACTACCAACAAAATTTGAAACATAATTTCAGTCCTTGTCTAAACTATTCGTCGCTTACATCTATACTCCGCAAGCCACCTGACGGTGTGTGGCGGAGTGTACCTTGAGTACCTCTATCGGTTCTCCCTTCTATTCCAGTCTCGTATTGTTCGTGGAAAGGAGGATTGTCGATATGCCTCTGCGTGGGCTCTAATCTCTCTGGTTTTATCCTCATGGTCTCTTCGCGAGATATACGTAGGAGGGAGCAATATACTGCTTGACTCCTCGGTGAAGGTATGTTTTCGAAACAACAAAAGCCCATACCGCACTACGGAGTGTCTCTCCTGCAGAGTCTTCCACTGCAGTTTGTCTATCATCTCCGTAACGCTTTCGAGATTACTAAATGATCCTGTAATGAAGCGCGCTGCTCTCCGTTGGATTTTCTCTATCTTTTCTATCATCCCTATCTGGTACGGATCCCACACTGCTGAGCAGTATTCAAGCAGTGGGCGAACAAGCGTACTGTAACCTACTTCCTTTGTTTTCGGATTGCATTTCCTTAGGATTCTTCCAATGAATCTGTCTGGCATCTGCTTTACCGACGATCAACTTTATATGATCATTCCATTTTAAATCACTCCTAATTCGTACTAACAGATAATTTATGGAATTAACTGCTTCCAGTTACTGACCTGCCATATTGTAGCTGAATGATAAGGGCTCTATCTTTCTATGTATTCGCAGCACATTACACTTGCCTACATTGAGATTCAATTGCCATTCCCTGCACCATGAGTCAATTCGATGCAGATACTGCTGGATTTCGGTACAATTTTCCATTGTTACAACCTCTCGATATACCACAGCATCATCCGCAAAAAGCCTCAGTGAACTTCCAATTTCATCCACAAGGTCATTTATGTATATTGTGAATAGCAACGGTCCTACGACACTCCCCTGCGGCACAACTGAAATCACTCTCACTTCGGAAGACTTCTCTCCATTGATAATGACTTGCTGCGTTCTGTTATCTGGAACTCTTCAATCCAATCACACAATTGGTCTGATAGTCCATAAGCTCTTATTTTGTTCATTAAACGACTGTGGGGAACTGTATCGAACGCCTTGCGGAAGCCAAGAAACACGGCATCTCCCTGGGAACCAGTGTCTATGGCCCTCTGAGTCTCGTGGACGAATAGCGCGAGCTGGGTTTCACACGATCGTCTTTTTCGAAACCCATGCTGATTCCTACAGAGTAGATTTCTAGTCTCCAGAAAAGTCATTATACTCCAACATAATACGTGTTCCAAAATTCTACAACTGATCGACGTTAGAGATATAGGTCTATAGTTCTGCACATCTGTTCGACGTCCCTTCTTGAAAAAGCTTAACGTCAAATATTTAACACAATAGGGCCTAACTCATTTGTAAAGTAATCAGACTTTGAAACCGTTCTTTACAAGGAATTTAAATTTAAAAATGTCGGGGATGGGGTGTTTACTGGTATTTCGCTAAAGTTTCTTCATTCTGAAAAGCAGAGCTCACTGCCTCTGGAAAAAGTCCCTGGAACTGCAGGTCCGGTTTGGCGACAGGTGGTACAGCATTGGGCGCTAAGTACAAAAGAGTAGCTTGTTTGGATCCCTTGTGGCGCAGCGGGGGCAGATTGGCTGTTTCTGGAGAGGCAGAAGCCGGCGCTCCCCTCCCGGAACGCTGGAAGCACCCAAAGCTCGGAGCCCCGCTCAAATGATGGCGTGCGTAGCCTTTGTTCCGACTCCCTTACGCAATCACGTCGTTCCTCCCTTTCTGCTGCCGCGGGCCGTGTCCGCTTACTCCTGCGCTGCGTCGCCCTCCACCTCACCCCTGACGTTTCCGGCTTGTAGCTCGGTCGAGGGTTCTTCAGGCCGGCATTATCTTCATCCACAACAGTCCTCTGCACTTGGAGCTTGTTTCTTCTGTTAAAACATTCTGGTCTCCTACGGGTTTCGCCGTTACTTATTCACGCTACTTTTTCTCTACATGTTTCCCGTATGGCAGTGCTCTTACAGCGCATTTGCCAGTGCATGTAACGGCAAGTTACCCTGATGTCAGACATGTTTTCGGCATTAATTCTTCGTGGGTGTGTGTGTTCTGGGTCGAAACTTCCTGGCTGATTAATACTATGTGCCGGTCCAACTCGAACTCGGAACCTTGTCTTTTGGCGGAAACGGTCTTAGGGTACACTCATCCTGGTACTCTTCGAACCACCCACGTACACTATCAAAACTATCCAGACACCCCAAAAACATACGTTTTTCGTATTAGGTGCATTACCTACTGCCAGGTACTTCACATCAGCGACCTCAGTACTCATTATACATCGTGAGAAAGCACAATGGGCCGCTCCGCGGAACTCACAGGCTTCGAACGTGGTCGGGTGATAGGGTGTCACTTGTGTCATACGTCTAGACGTGAGATTTCCACACTCCTAAAACATCCCTAGGTCCACTGTTTCCAATGTGATAGTGAAGTGGAAAGGTGAAGGGAGGCGTACAGCCCAGAAGTGTACAGGCCGACCTCGTCTGTTGAGTGACGGAGACCGCCGACAATTGAAGAGGGTCGTGATATGTAATAGGCAGACATTTATCCAGACTGTCACACAGGAATTCCAAACTGCGTCAGGATCCACTGCCAGTACTATGTCAGTTAGGTAGGAGGTGAGAAAAATTGGATTTCATGGTTGAGCAGCTGTCCATAGCCACACATCAAGCCTGTAAATGCCAAACGACGTCTCGCTTGGTGTAGGATCGTAAACAGTGGACGATTGAACAGTGGAAAAACGTTGTGCGGAGTGACGAATCATGGTACACAATGTGGCGATCCGATGGCACGGTGTGGGTATGGCGAATGCCCGGCGAACGTCATCTGCCAGTGTGTCTAGTACCATCCATAAAATTCGGAGGCTGTGGTGTTATGGTGTGGTGGCGTTTTTAATGGAGGGGGCTTGCACCCCCTTGTTTTGCGTGACACTATCGTATATTGTCTCTCCAAAGCGTGACAAGTTCATATACACACAGTATCTCCTGTTTGTGCATTCGCTTAGCGCGCCTATGGCTGCACGATCTGAGTCAGTGTCGGCTCTCAGCAAAGTAACCTTGGTGACGTGGTTGACTCGTGTCTCACGCCACCGTCACCTATCGCTAAGAACCTGATAATGCCTGTTATTTGTCCCTCAACTGTCCTTTGCAGAAGCGCAATGTTGTACTATGCAACTAACTTGTTTTATCCAGATTCCTATCTGCGCAGTCGACTAGCTGCGAGGGGTTTTCAAGAGGTGACAATCGTTCTTGGAGATCTGATGCTATCTGAACTTCAATCTGCGCTGTGCGACTGATTTTTCGTTGTCGCGTAGACACAGCTACTTTCGATTCTGCAGAACTTTAGTACAGCGCTGGAGGTTTCATTGCCCGACGCTTCATATCGGTTAGAAAAAATGAGTTACAACTAGCGTCTAACCGTTCCTTTGCTTTGCGTTATTTCACCTACTAAGCTGTGAAAACACCACCTGCGTGGAAAAGCACAGTGTATGTTGGGTAGACTCGCAGTTCGGCGAAGTATTTCAGAGAACAAAACACTACAATCAGCCCCACTTATGGTAGCGCCTGCTTCAACTAGAGTAATTTTAGGAGTGGATACTCCGCGTGCCATGTTCCTTATCCTTAACGAACAGGAGTTAACGGCATTAAGCGAGTTATAAATAATAGTGTTAAAAATAAACCAGAACGTCGATTTGTTCTCCACACGGCTGGCCGTGGTGGCCGTGCGGTTCTAGGCGCTTCAGTCCGGAACCGCGTGACTGCCACGGTCGCAGGTTCGAATCCTGCCTCGGGCATGGATGTGTGTGATGTCCTTATGTTAGTTAGGTTTAAGCAGTTCTAAGTTCTAGGGGACTGATGACCTCAGATGTTGAGTCCCATAGTGCTCAGAGCCATTTTTTGTTCTCCACACTGTGTGGATAATCTGCGATAAGAATGAGTATACCACGTGATCAACAGATTTTCCGGGCTAGTAATTTACCCAAATTTACTGGCGAGAGAAGCAGTGTAACGTATAAATAGCGTTAAATTTTAATAATTTTCGAAGACACTTCTAAAATATTAAGTACACAAACCAACAATAAAAAAGTATCTGTAGATACTGTGTAATACCGATGCAAAATGTCTTCACAAAGACCTTTTTAGCTTCTTTAAAAATAAGAATGAGATGTATAACCCACCCTAGCACGAGTGGCGTAAAGTTCTCCGCGTAAGAAGCATGGCCGTCTCGACACCCAGTAATTACCAGGCTGTCGTTATCAGAGCTTCTTTCTGTCTTGACTGGTTCTGTTGCTATTTGCACCTATCATCAGTAAATTGTTAGATACATTCCCAGCTGTCCACCACTACAGCTTTTACCGTCTAGAGGCCTCTGATGTCTTAACATACGTCCTGTCGTAGTGTCCGTTCGTGTTAGTATTTTCCACGTGTTAACTCCTATGCTGATTCTGTGGAGAAGCTCTTCACTCCTTACGAGTCCATCTAATTTTCAACAGCCTTCTATAACACCTTATCTCATATGCGTCTATTTTTCGTATTTTCCCACACTACATGATTCTCGTTGCACTGCCATGTTCAAAATGTACATTTTCAGAAATTTCTTCCTCAAATTAAAGCCTATGTTTCATATCAGTAACCTTCTTTTCGCCAGTAATGACCCCTTTGCCTGTGTCAGTCTTTTTTATGTCGTCCTAGGTTCACTTGTAGTGTTATTTTGCTTCAAAGTTAGCAGCTTTCCTAAACTTTTTATGTCTCATAGTCGCATGCTAAGTTTATCGCCGTTCTGACTTCCGCTACTCTCCCTTACTCTCGTCTTCCCCTCGTTTTGCTCTCACAATCAGTCCATATTCTGCAAGCAATATATTCTCACGTAGAACATCAATGAGATGTATAACCCACCCTAGCACGAACCTTGTCAGCGAACCTTCTCATTGATATTTTTTCAAAATGAGTTTTAATCGCACTCCTTAACCTTTATCATTGCTTCTTCGATGTATACACTGAACAGGAAGGGGAGAAAGACTACATCCCTGGCTTACACATTTTTCAATCGGAGCGGTTCGTTCTTGGTTTCTCGTTCTTATTTTTCTCTCTTGGTTTTAACCCTACGATCCTACACATGTAGCCTATTAGAAGGTAGATACACTCGAACAGTGCAATTCGCTGAAATAGATACTAGGTGTGTGTTGAATGACGAATTAAAAACTGTCTCGTCCATCTCCCTTGGTGGACTCGATTTAGCTGTAGGACTTGGAAGGGAAGCACACAACGAATGAGTTATTTTTCTCACATACGTAGAAGTAACAAATGCCATTCTCGCTACTCACCGGTCTGTTGAAACAGACGTTCTCAGTTTTACGAGCCTGTTGAACGCTACCAATCCTCAGTCTAGACTCCACCTTGTCACCCATGCTACCACTCAACGCCTCTGCCCCGCCCCTCCCTCCCTCCTGGATTCTTCCAGCCCATGTCGAATACGTCTATCTCTTCTGTCTCATCCACATCCTTTCCGTATCGCTTTTCTTCCCCATATCTCCCCCCTCCCCTCCCCCTGGTCCTACCTGGTAACTGTACTGATTACCAAGATGCTGTAATTTTTATATAAATACTTTTAATTTCATTTATTCTGCATGTGATCCTGTTGTTGTTCCTCTCTTTAAGCACTACGTAGATTGGTCCATTTTTATTCTTAAAAATGTAAAACTTATTGGGCTTGTGGATATCTTTTAATGGCACATTTCTTAAACTTTCTTTTTAAACATTCGTTTGCGGTTTGCGCTCATTTTCGTCGTCTTTGCCACAGTTGTTACGAAACAGTACCTCTATGTAAGCTACAATGTAGCAATGTTGCGTTGTAGTTCGATGATGTAGTATTGACATTTTCTTGCCTTACGGCTCTCCGGCTCTGTAAGTTAGACTTCAGTATTACACTACTTTATGTGTGTAAATATACACACTTAAAAAAATGTCTGTGCCATGTACTTTGTTAATTGTTTCATACATTGCTTGCTTTAAGATCGTTAATGGATATGGAAACAATCATTCTCGAAATAAAAGAATCATGGCTCGAATAGGACGCTACCTCTCCTAGGTTTCCTAGTAGCTTCTAACTTGAACAGTATCATTCGTTATCGAACATTAGTTGGGACCATAAATCAATGTATCCACTTTGTTTACCGCTATTTTGAACGGACAGTTTACTTGGCAAACCGTGGTACGCACTGGTTGCGATATGCTATCCAGTTACGCTTTGCACTCGTATTTAATGTAAAATTGCGTTTGGATATATCGCAATTCGACTTTAGTACGTTGGTTACTTTGAGAATCGGCATAGCCCGAAACCGATCACCGACTAAACAAACATCTATTTTAGTTGCAACTCTCTCTTTTTGTATCACAGTGTAAAATGAGTTACTGTCCCACATTCCGCTGCACGCTGGAGTTGCGCATGTTTCACTAAATACTTGCATTGCTGCAACGAAAAATGTTTCTTCGGAAAGGAACAATCATAACAGTAGTAATAAATCTAAACTTTTATTACTATGATTATTACAATCGTTGTGGTACATTCAAGGCGATGTTTAATCCAGATCATCTAGATTTAGTAAGAATCGTGTTGGAATCATCCTTTATTTGTCGATTCACTCATGCGCCCGTCACAGTGTAGTCATACCTATATATAACTGCTTTGAATGACGTACTTTATTTACGATATGCCCATGACTATATCAATAGATCAATATCCACTTCGTCACGGTTCCATATTATACCTCGCCACGAATACATCACAATATGAGTTGTTGTCTGTTACCGAAAAAATGATCCGTTGTACGAATACAAGTGTTTAGTAGGATACTAGGGGGAGAAAAAAAAGGAAAATGAGTCTAGCGTACTCGATATCTTCGTCTGCCACCGTATTTGGCCGAGCTAACGCCGCTGCTACACTACTGACGTTCTCGTGTTGTATTCGACAGACTAGTAAGACCAAAGCCTCAATTTCTTGAAAACGCTTGAGAAGCGCATCGTACTAGAGTAGTATCTGGTACCTCTAAGTATGTACGACAATTGCACGAAAGATCTGCGAAATGGGTGGCTCGCCAGGCGTATGCTTCCCTTGTTAAAAGAAACGAAACTTCACGACGCGCTGTGCAAATTATTTTGATACAGCTGTGAAACTTAATTCCGAACGTTAAAGCTTTCGCATTGAACAACGCTTGCTAAACTTTCAGAGAGGGGTACAAGCGAAAAAAAAAGCGCCGCTCACACACTCGCAGTAAAGCAGAGAGACTTGCGTGGGGCGTGTGCGTCAGGCGCGAGAGATACTGGTACGCACGTGTCTCCGGAGTCCGATACTAGATCCAGTTTAATTACGGCCCGGTGCGGTCTGGGCTGCGCGAGTGCGGTTGTGGATATAGGTGTGGGGAGGCTGTGAAGGCCTCCACGTTGGTGCAGCTGTTGTACCAGCAGCAGCACACACTGCGAGCGACGGTCGAACGCCCTCTGCTGTCGCTCCGGAGCCTGCGCGCCTGCTTCCGTAAGCGGATCTGCACCGGCAACCAACCGCGCGCGGCGCGCCCGTCCTACGGCGCGCGGGATGGAAAACAAACACACGCCATCGACGGAGGCCTGTGACGCAAAACCGACGCTGTAGGGTGATTGGCAGACGGGCGGCGTCGGTCCGAAAAATAAAAAAAGTATTATAGCCATCATTCTGGGGGACCTACTTACACAGGTATTATGTCTCCTATTTGAGGTTTTTCCATCCTGGATTGACAGGCGCGATAGAAGATCATCAGTAAAATCTGGGAAAAAGAGTTGACATGTATCAACTTTAATCCAACGGTCAGTGATGTCACAAATTTCGTTCGCTCCATTCACACACGCACATCCATATTCTGGAAACCACTGTGAAGTGCTTGACTGGGGGTGCTTACCACTGTACCTGTTCGTAGGTTCAAGTGGCTGTGAGCACTGAGACTTACGATCTGAGGTCATCAGTCCCCTAGACTTAGAACTACTTAAACCTAACTAACCTAAGGACATCACACACATCCATGCCCGCGGCAGGATTCGAACCTGCGACCGTAGCGGTCGCGCTATTCCAGACTGAAGCGCCTAGAACCGCTCGGCCACAGGGGTCGGCCCTGTTCCTTGGGCTTTGGCATTAACCATTTAGCCAAGAAGTAACTACAGATTTGGTATAAAATATAATATATATACAACACACACATCAGAAATTACATTAACTCCAGGTAAACTTCACGGTGCAGTCCGTACATTCACTCACTCAACAGTCCATGCATCACAACTTCTTATGCTGGAACCTTTGAGTCTGACTTGTAACTGGACATCCACTTCTTGCAGAAACTGGGGAATACTGACGGAGCCCGTTGTGGTCAGCTGTCGAAAGAGGTGCGTCGCAGATGTAAGTAGAGGAATTCCGGCCATAAGAAATTCGGGGCGTTGTCTGCCATAGCGTGAAAATCCTAGTATCACGTGGTTGGGGTCTTCCTGGGGCTTCTTGCAGCTGCGGGAAGAATTTATGTTTAAAAGCCTCCGTGCGCGCGGAAGTGAGTAGAATCTTGTCCTTCCGATCCCTACGGGAGTGATGGGTTGGGTACTGTATATTCCTAGCCATTTTTACAGCTGATTTTTGAAACGTTTTAAGTAGACCACCTCGGGATAGACGCACACTGTCTTCAGGCAGCTGCCAAATCAGTTTATTCAGCATCCCCGCTAGGACTTTCCCAAGCGTCAGACAAACATGTGACCATTCATACTCCCATCTCTTTATACGCTCAATATTCTCTGCTGATCCTACCTGGTACGGGGTAATACCTCAGTAGTTACGTTGCTGTCGGTTTGGCAGGTAATGGGTCATCACCGACAGCAGCACTACGGAAAAATCTCGGCGGACGACGTCGATAAGACTCAACAACTGTTGATCGATGACACTCTTCGTTAGAGAGACGCTATTATGAGAAGACTTTAGTTTTACTATCTTGTGAAAACTGAAGGAATATGAGAATGACTAAAAGGAAAAGAAACCTAGTTGCAGTTATCTTCAGCAATGCTACGTGTAGCAAGTAATCAGCAAAGAGGAGGAGATACACGACTTAAGAAATGTTTTCGCGCTCGGTGCACATGACACTTAACCGTTTTTGTGATCCTCTCTTAGTTCGAATTAAGAGTTCGAGAATAATCAGAAAATAACTCGGATAGACCTCGACTGCTCCGTGGAGCGACATGGTACACGATATATACACTTGAGCCGGCCGGGGTAGCCGAGCGGTTCTAGGCGCTACAGTGTGGAACCGCGAGACCGCTACGGTCGGAGGTTCGAATCCTGCCTCGGGCATGGATACGTGTGATGCCCTTAGGTTACTTAGGTTTAAGTAGTTCTAAGTTCTAGGGAACTGATGACCTCAGAAGTTAAGTCCCATAGTGCTCAGAGCCATTTGATACACTTGAGTAAAAAATTGAAACGCATTACAGTTACGTGAAGTGGTTATACCGGAATGCGTAAGGTAGTGCGTTCCACAGCTTAAAACACACGCGGTGACAAATATATACAAGCAGCCCATTCTTTCTGGACGTAACCATTTCCGTAATGACTGTGTCTCAAACAAAAGAACACATGTGGTTATGCGCTAGGGCTCAAGAGCAAAATTCTTCATTCGCTAGAACATAAAATTTTCATAATCTATAATAGAATGCTAAGAATTGGGGGCGAGAGGGAGGGGGGAGAAGAAACCTAGAGAAAGAAGTACAGCGTCGCTACAAGAGGTTTATCAGTAAGATTGTCCTTGATACTTGCTCATATCTGAAGAGGTCAGTGGAATAAAACAATACGTGGAAGTTTTTATGCACGTGGCGCCCTATCAGTGCTTTCTGATGCAACAAGGACAGACCTGAAACTGCGTCAACACATATCAAAGATTAAATGATAATAAAGTGCAGTTATTTACGAGGTAAGGAGTCTCGGCAGTTAACGCAGAAGGTCGTGAAATATCGAACACGAAAGCGTTTTCGAAATTATATTTTCTAAAGGATGTACTGGAATCTTCTGCAAAGCAAACAATACCGTGATACGTAACGCAATAAAATTACAAAACTCGATGTCATAACAATATACATTTCAATAATTTTTTCGACCCTTTGCATCTTGCTCTTTTACGTTTCTGAACGCTGCTAACGGACATGAGATTGTAATGTGTAAAAGACTAATTCTTGTCGCATAGAAGTTTAAAATGACGTAAATTATTGTAAAGTTAAATGTGTCCATCAGATCACTTAGTTTCTCAACGCGTCTGTCAACTTGCCCCTTGCTAAAACCCGCTGTTCGCTACACTCGTGGATTCAGCTGTCCTTGTACTTTCATAAAGTATTAGTAAAAGTACTTTCGCGCTTTCAGTTTTGCCTTATTGAACCACTGCTTTATTTCAATTTCTCAGCGTTTTTATACGCTAGATATACGAAGTCATCTCTGCTCAGAGATATAAGCTAGCTATCTGCTTTCTTCACTTGATCGTATATTAATGTTTCCTGCTCATCACTGAATGTTTTCGGGGGGGGGGGGGGGGGGGGGACGCTGAAACAGGTCTCGTGGCCACCTTCTTGTAATGCATTCGCTTCCCTGACTCATTTCAAGAAGTTTGAGTGTTTCTAAGACTTCCTTCATTAATTTCATCCCATTTGTGTTCTAACGTTTCCATCTTGGCCTCTTTAAGAACAAACCATTTTTATGCCGTTTCATCCGTAGAACCAGAAATTGCTTTGTCCGATGCAAACCAAGTGTAGCGCTATGGTAGTTAAACATTGTCATTGTTGTTCCTTTGGTTTAAAGTCACACACACACACACACACACACACACACACACACACACACACACACACACACACGAGACAGAGTCAGAGAGAGAGAGAGAGAGAGAGAGAGAGAGAGAGAGAGAGAGAGAGAGAGAGAGAGAGGGGGGGGGGAGGGGGGGGGGTTAATCGTAGGTGGGAATCTCTGTGAGGAGGAGGGGGCGAATAAGATTTTAATTTACAGTGATCATTCCGAAACTAATGCATACGTCTACATAAGGGCCTGCAATAAGTAATGCAACACACATTTTTTCTTGGGACAATTTTGGTTAAAAATGTGGAATTTGTTGTGGGACATCGTGGAATATTCTGGCTTCAGCTCCTTACTCGTATCTAAAGATACAATAAAAATGTTTGGTTACTTAGTTCCAAACAAAACACAGCACTCCAAACAACAGGATCGTCCACCGAAGAAATAATTTTGGACGGAGATATTCTTGCGCAACTTCGCAACGCACTGTTATTTTGTTTCGAAATGTCGTGGAGCTATCTCGTTCCACTGTTCACACAGCACTGGCGCAGCAGGAGCTGTCAGCCAGCCCTAGACTTTAGAAAAACATCTTGTCTGATACTACCAGCCCTTCCTCTATATACGTATTAACTGAAATGGTGAAGCAGTTCCTTGTCCTGTTGTCACTGTTACCTGAGACAGACGGGTTCTTGGCTGAGGTGCGAACAGTAGCACCAGTTGTTAGCTGAGCAGCTTCGAAGTACTCCATTTGTCCGGTTGCCTAGCAACAGGAGCTTGTGCACGGTAACGACGCGTGCCGTTAGCCACTCAACAACGGAAATGCTCTGAGACTCCCTATTGTAGGCACCGGGGCGACTCCCACGGGCTGCGAGCCGCTACTTAACCAGCAAACGGTCACAAACCTGCTGACGCAGCGCCCAAAGCTCTATTCTTTGCTACTGCCGCAGCTGACGTCGAGATACCCAGCTTATAAAATCATGTCCTAAAGTTTGTGTTCCGCACATCAGGGTAAAATGGACACAACAGCTAATTACTTATATTGTTAGCTATCGAAAGCTAATTGCATATAAATTGTCGGCGGAAAAATGGTCAAAGTAAGGCTCATCTCGCGGCTTGGCTTTTCACCAGCGCAGAATTTTGTGACCAATCGAAAGCTCTGGTCAACAAAGGGAAATACATCACCCTGGAGCCGTCTGTAAGCGTTAAAAATACGAAGACCTCGTTAAAAAATTTTTTCCTCATATATTTGTGAGGGTGTGGGCTGTAATAGCTGGCAGAATTGTTGCCGTGATCGTCACGATACAAAAATTGCCAAAAATCCTAACCAGGAGCTGCATTTCGCTTGACACATGTTATCGGCTCATACTACTATCTAACACCTGTTCAGCTAGTAATTCGTGAAGAATATTTGCCACCTAATAAGTAAGAATATAAATAAAAAGGAATGTAGTCGAATGAAATCGGGTGACGCTGATAGAATTAGATTAGGAAAGTAGGCACTAAAAGTAGGTACGCTTTACTGTTGGGCAGCGAAGTAACAGCGGCAGAAGTAGAGGGGTTATACTATGCAGATAGGCAGTAGCAAGAAACGTGTTCGTGAAAATTTGTTAACGTCGAATATCAACTGAAGTGCTGGGAAGTCTTTACTGAAGGTATTCGTATGGAGTGTTGCCTTTTACAGAAATGAAACATGGATGATAAGTTGTTAAGAGAAGCTTTCGAAATTTGCTGCTAAAGAAGAATGTTTGAAGTTAGATGAGTAAGTAGTCAGATGGTACTGAATCAATTGGGGGAAAGAACAAACACGTGGTACATGCTGAATAAATGAAGAGATCTGTTGATGGTATGCATCCATGAACTGTCTACTTGATGATGGAAGTAAATGTCGGATAAAAATTGTAGAGGGGGATCTCGGCTCGAATACAGTAAACAGGCTCAAATGGCTGTAGATTGCAGTAGTTACGCAGAGATGAAGAGGGTTGTACAGGATGGACTAGTGCTGCATCAAACTAGTCTTTAAGAAGAAGACGATATACGATATATTTGCCATCTCGAACATTACACTTCACGCCGCAGGACAGCACGATTTCTTCTTCTCACAAAAACAAGAAGTATCTTACCGGCGAATTAAATACTACTTATCTTCAGTAAGGATAGAAGTAGAAGCGATGAGTAACAATTTGTGCCACAGTTGGTATTTGAACCCAGGGCTCCTCTTCATGAGCACATACATTAACCACTACACCCCCTTGACTCTGTGGCTACTATAGCTGCACGGATTACTCTACTCCAATACCTTCCATAAAAAAAAACTTCATTTGACCCCTTCAGCCCATTTTCTCTATTATTGTCATTTTCGCTAAAATCACTTTCCCCTGCTTTCTGAAAAAGATTTAAAAATGCAAATGTCAAATATAATCTGCTAAGAGACAATGGAAATAGAAAACGACCAGAACACGACGTATGTTAGAACTAGTGATGTTTCTGTAAAACTAAAGTTGCAAAATAGTTCAGTTCCCATCCAAGCCCTGAAGCTGTAGAGATCATATTCGGGATGTGTTAAATCTAAAGGTGAAAAATAATGGAAAACAACGAGAGTCTTCAACTGAATTTTTAAGATAAGAAATTAATAGACAGAAACCAATCCTTAATTTATTTTTAAATAAATGACTTAAATTTTACAGCTACATATTAAGCTGAAGGTGACTTGCATAAGAAAAGCCGTAATACATGAGCTTAGCGTCTTGGTTGACACTTTTTTCAGTGGCTGACACGAAACGAGAAGTTGGCTGTAAATGACACATAAAATGTAAATGAAATGCTGCTCCAGTTGATGTTTCATATCGTTTATTAGTGTTTACTGGATACACAGATGCGGAATAATAGCATTAAAATTACATTGAAATTCGTGTTATGACTAGGTAGTCAGGAGAGTAAGCACTTCAAAAAACATACTACATACATTAAAGATTATTACATCCACATTACTAAAGCATCAGCATAGGATTGTAACTGTCTGCACATTTAATACGCCGCTCGTTTCAATAATTCTCATAGCATTTCTGTGCACATCCGGTCGGTCTGTCTAAAAAAAAATCCAGCGAGAAAGAAATACAAAAAAGATTTGACAGGTCATACATCAGGAGGTGGCAATACCATGTTATATGGTGTCTGACATGTGAAAACTCTATTGTTCTTCTCTCTGCTTGTATAATAGTTTAAGACGGAAACCGGTCGGAATAAACTCGAAATTACAACACAACACTATTAGACATTCCCTACGAGAGAAAGAATGGCACAAGTTTTGCAGACAGAAAAGAGTTTCAACACAGCTGCCATTCACCAAAACGGCATACCAGTCTTCCCTCATAAGTCCATCAGCCTATTTAAGATTTCAAAGCCACGGTCTTCGGTAGGAGCGACCTTCTACCACGTCATCCTGGAAAGTGAAAAATGAAATAAGGAAAGTGGCAGATGGCCTGTTCTGCTAGATCGGCAACTTTTAAGAAGCATCAAGTAATCACACGGCCACCGTTCCCACCGATTCTTCCTCCTCCTACTCCCCCCCCCTCTGCCTCCCCCCTTCCCCCCGCCCCCTAACCCCATTCCCCTCTTCTGCTCTACTGCTTACTCAAATAACTGTCAGACTGGTCTTTAATGTAAGCTAATGTTTCCCTCTTTTAGACACTAGTTTTCATTAGTGCTTTATTCCTGTAATTATATCTACTCTGCAATTCGCTGAGACTGTTGGGCGGGCAGCCTTTGCCATTCACCCCTTGGAAGGACCGTTAGCTGTCCCTGCTGCTCGTGGAAACACACCTGCATCAAAGTTCTGGCCTTCAGGGTCGTCAGTTACAAGAATCCGCGGTGTCTTTGATCTGCAAGCGGTGACGATAGCCGCTTGCGACACCCTGACTAGCACAGAAAACATACGACGCACACTCAAAGTGCTTACCTCCTTTATTTTAATAGCTAGGCGGAAGGATTTTTTCATTGTTCAAAATGACAAGTCGTCTCGGTGCATACAGAGCGAGACGCTTGTTTCCAAATTATTCGCCCCCATCGTCTACACACATTGTTTATGGTATGGGTGGAATTAGAAGAAATCCGCAGAAAAACGAACTAACCCTCAAACGTAAAAACTTAAGAGAGTAGTGTTGCTATCTGTGCTGGATACGAGAACGATCTAAATTGATATTGGTCTCATCCCTAAGTGATATTTTGGGATGAGACCAATGTCAGTTTGTGACAGTTCCCGTACCCAGCAACAGACCTCTTCAAGTTTTTACATTTGAGGGTTAGCCCGTTTTTCCGCGCATGTCTTCAATTGTTAAACCACTAGTTCCTTCCACACTGTACTCAAAGCGTGTACTTAACATGCACGTTAACGCGGCCCAGCGCTGGGTTTGAACTATCCAGTTCCTTCTAAATTTAAACAGCCCTCAACATACAATATGAAGCAGTTGGGTACTTCAATAAAACCTTCGAGATGTCAAATCTTTATTTTCCACTTTTCAATCATAACACAACGTTGATGGATTGATTTCAGGGGCAAAAAGTAACGGTATTTAGAAAAGAGAGATTCCTTCAACAAAAGAGAACATTCTTAAAGTTGAACTTCTAAACATCTACTATTTGTCCCGCCGATAGTCACCAAAGGCGGACACCTAGCGTGATAATGTATGGCAGTGACTGAGGGCGGCACCACGCGAATGCTGTACCATTTCAATTAAGCGGATACAGCTGCTACGAGCACTTGCCGCAGAACAGCTGCAGGAAAGAATGTCTGTCTTCAGAGGCGTTTAGCAGCGCTTCCTGGCTGTCGTTTCTTGGGATGTTGCTAATGATACGTTATTCACGTCATGCGGTGTGTGTAACATCCGCGTAGAACAGCGTTTTACGTTTTTGACATACGACTGTAATAAGTGTCTGCGTAGGGATCTTGTTACGGTCCAATAAAAGGACTTTAACACAAGTGAGGAACACGGAACATAAGTAGAAAATTACTCAAAATTGCGACTACAGTCTTTCTGCGTATCCCACAGATGAAGTCTTCTCGGGTTATCAGCCGAATGGCGGCGTCGTCCTGTCGCAACGTTTCGACGAGTTTCGTGCCCATCTTCTGGCGAAGAGGTGATGGGTGCGAAACTCGTCGACACGTTGCGACAAGACGACGCCACCACTCGGCTGATAACCCGAGAAGAATTACTCAAAATTGTTGCGCATGTGAGTGAATTCCCGTATCAAGGTGGAATCACATTTTGTTACATCCAAGTGCAACTACGTTTGGAGCATCTTGCTTGGCAGCCCTGCACCCGCTTGTGCTGCAGAGGGCATACCATTATGACGCAGTTAATCTTTGAGTCCTCGACCACCAGGTTTCAGTGTAATAATGTTTTAGAACTGCAAATATTAGCAAGAATACTGTACATCAACATTATCTATGTAAATTACTGAGTGACTATCCCGGGGTATGGAATTCACACCCAGTTGCACGTTGCCTGTCGAACAACTTCGAGGGACAACTAAAACTTCATTTTCAATATTTCATATAAATAATAATCGAATCAAAAAATTGAAAACAGTGACAATCTAATCATAAAGATGCACGATGTTACGTGGAAGGTTCAACGCAGTATGACAATCATTTAAGTCATGAACTGTGTATATGTTTTGAGGCAGAATAATTCGCCATGAACAAATACCCGGACTTCAGTATATTAATCGAGTGTTTGAGAAAGAGAGCACAAGCAACTTCGAACGAACTTTACACATAATTTTAAACTGTTTTCGAAAGACTTAACAGGATGCTACATATATTCCAGTTCCTGCTCAAGTAAGGCAGCGGTTTCTTTACGTTTACATTTACAGTTTTAGTGCTGACTTTTCGTTAGGCTGTGAGGGAATCCCCGAAGCAAATCAAACGAGCATAATCAGCGTTTTGCGACTTCAGCCATAAGGGTTTTATATGCTTTACATCCTATAGCTATCACTTTGTCATTTGTAATCAGACGTTTGAAGCTGTTTTACATGTGAGCTCGAATTTTTAAAGGATCAGGAGTCGAGGGAATTAGTGGTTAATAAGACAAATACAAACGAAGAATATCGATTATACGGATGCAGGCGCGTATCCAGAAGACGGCGCGGGGGGACAGTAGGGGTCATGACCCCTGCCTAAAACAAGATTTCTCTAAAAGCGTTTATATTTTTACGTATATTATCTTATAGGCAACTTTTAGAGTTGCATTCCTGAGCGTTAGACCACGTGGGTTGGCTTGCGGGCTGACTGTCTGTAGGAAACATTCCAGACAGGTAAAGGCTCCCATCCGCAGTCTGGCTAGACGTCATGTCAACAATGGATCTGACACGGTGCATGAGGCCGCAGGTTGAAGCAGCAAATCCGGGAAAAAATGCGTCCCGAATGTAGATGAAAATGACAAAAAGATACAGTATTCCCTCCAAACTCCCCACACTCGTACATTTTTGCTCTCATATAGACGTAGTACACTGTCCTGTCTCCGCAATCCTTGAACCAAGGGCTCACTTTCATTTTATACCGTACAAATTAAGAACTTACCAGAGTCGCGAACATTTTCTGCTGTTACAGATCTTAAAACAGTTCCATGACAGCGGTACATCTTGAACTTCTGTCCAAATAGCTTTCAGCTGACATACCAATCTGAATGGCAGTTTCGCGGGAGTTAACCTGAAGCTGTGTACTACGAAATGATGTAAACAACTTATGTAAAATTATTTAACGCCGTCTTAATAGAGGTTGTTTCAAAATTCGTGTTACACACTTCTAGAGGTTGCAGAGGGGACTTGTTGATCGGAAAAGTCCTCCAACGATGCTACGGAGCGTCTAACTTACAGACGCCGGCACCTGTTGGGTTATTTGGGAGAGTATACCAGATAGCGAGGTCATCGGTCTCATCGGATTAGACAAGGACGGGAAGGAATTCGAACGTGCTCTTTCAAAGGAACCATCCCGGCATTTGCCTGAAGCGATTTAGAGATATCACGGAAAACCTAAAACAGGATGGTCGGGGACGCGGGACTGAACCGTCGTCCTCCCGAATGCGAGTCCAGTGTGCTAGCCACTGTGCTACCTCGCTCGGTCCCGGCACCTGTAAATGTATGTATATACTGGGTGATTCTGTGGTGATGTTACAAACTTTCTAGTATGATGAAGGATAAATATATCAATTTGCGGTAATGGTTGCTGTACCGGAAGCGAAGGGCTCTAAAGTTCCAAACGATACCATCCTGATACCTCTGATAGTGGAATACATGTACTGGTACTGTTGTTGCCTAGACTGTAGGGTAGGCAACTTTCATAAGTGACAGTATGGACCGAAACAAGGAAAAAATGTCCAGTAACCATGGATTCTAAAATACTTAGCTGAGGATCCATGAGCACTTTTTCACCTTTGCTGCTGTGAAACACATCACTGTTGAACAAGTGCTCATGGGTCTCAAGGTATGCATCTTAGAGTCCACGTTTCAAGACTCTCTTTCTTGTTTCGGTCCATACTGCCACCTATGAAAGTGGTCTGCCCCATAGTCTTAGTAACAAGAGTACCAGTACTTATAGTCCGCTGTCAAGGGTATCAGAAGGGTTTTCGTTTATAACTTTCGACTCTTTTGTTTCCGGTACGGGACCCCTACCTCAGATTGATACATTTATCCTTGCCGTCGGCCCAGAAAGCTTGTAACATCGTCCCAGAATCAGCCTGTATATACATTTACGGGCGCCGGCGCGAAAAACTTCGACGCTCTGTAACGTCTTTGAAGGAAGTTTCCCGGCAATGGTTCCTACTTAAAACAAAACTTGATCTCCCAAGTCCCTCTAAGACCTGTAACATGAACTCTAAAACAACGTATGTATTTCCAGAATCAGATTTTCACTCTGCAACGGAATGTGCGCTGATATGAAACTTCCTGGCAGATTAAAACTGTGTGCCGGACCGAGACTCGAACTCTGCAAGTTTCGCAGGAGAGCTTCTGTAAAGTTGGGTAGGTAGGAGACGAGATACTGGCAGAAGTAAACCTGTGAGGACGGGGCGTGAGTCGTGCTTGGGTAGATCAGATTATAGAGCACCTGCCCGTGAAAGGCAAAGGTCACGAGTTCGAGTCTCAGTCCGGCACACAGTTTTAATCTGCCAGGAAGTTTCAACCTATATATTTTTAAGATATTAGGCGTCTGCCGTGATAACTGCAAGTTGTAGTTGTAGACGGGGGGAAGAGGGGGTGGAGAAAGTAAGTCGTCAGTAAAGATCTGTGACCCTAGAAACGAAGTCAAAAACTGTGCCTGTATGTGTATATCGGAGGACAGTATGAAAACACGTACACTAGTTTCCTTTCATGGGTGGGAAAGATCATAATGCAATTAACTTCTTGGATTTGGCGGCCTGTAACATTTTTAAATTTGAACAGTTGTTTCGATGAAACAATGTTTATCAGGATGCGGTAGTTGCTGTGGCCACTGCTTCAAAATACGACTGAGGATCTTCATATCGGCGGCATCGAAGTTGAGCTGTGTCACTGTTGCGACTTTGAACAGCCTCGCAGGGGACCTCACAAGTATGCGTGGGCGGGTACTCGTTGGCGCTGGGAGAAGGGAAGGAAAAGTCCTTGCATAACCTTGGCTGGAGAAGCTAAGGCGCGTCGTCATGTAGCTGGAGGGTAGGCGCTGCGCTGTCCAAACAACGCGAGGACCACCCACCAGCAGCAGCGGCTGCCCTAACCTGCTGTCAGCGTCAGCTAGCTGCTGTCAGTGCACGGACAACGCCTCGCTCTCAGGTTTCCGCCTCAGCTGTGCATTAACGCCTGCAGCTGCTGCGGCCAATACTGTTCAGTTGTGTACATCAAAGCGCGCTTATCTCAGGTCTCTAGAAGTCACTCTGCTCTGCTGCAAATGTTTAAAGTGTAAGCTACGCCGCAGCTGCTTCGCTCCAGCACTTGTTTAGAAGCACAGCTGGCGATTTCTCTCAACCAGAGAGAGAATTCATTCCATAGTAACTTCAAGTATTAACTGGCTACAAAGGCAACACCCAGTATACACAAATCCCATAATTGATAATCTGTCAATAGCACTGGTAGCCAACGTCAGCTATTTAGGAATACCTGTCCGGAGAGATTAAAGACGGAGCGCCTGCCTAAATTCAGGCCGTAGGGAAGGCAGATAACAAAATAATGGTTTCTGTTTATGCACTTCTTCTACATGGAAAGATAGGGGCCCCAGGCTCCCTTGCATCTAGCTGAATGACGCATTACTTCACTCAGTTATGGCCTGATGCGGCAAAAGTGGTTGAATGTTGAAAAAATATAAAAGACACTGTTGCAAGTGTTTTATTAATAATGACGCGTTTCGCACTATAAGAGCATCTTCAGTTTTATCTTGTTACATCAGTTTATTTGCGAACATATCTAGCACCGATCAATGGGATAGCTAAGCTGACGTGAGAAGTGATTTACTTGCCTTGAACAGCGGAGGCAGCATTTGTCTTGTTTAAAAGCCACTGATTGGCGTTAAGGCGAAGACCGCAGTAGTCAGATATGGACATAGGAAAACCTGAAATGGCAAGTCAAAACCTTAAAGTTAAAAACGTAAAATTACAACGTTAATAAGAAATTATATCTGCGTGACCGCAAGTTTGTAACATCAGTGAGTCAGCATTACAGAGTACTTCGTATTTCGGCGATTTGGATGATTATTATTACTATTACTATTATTATTATTATTATTATTTATTATTATTATTCACGAAATGACCGAGGCAGCAAAATAAAGACTGTCATTCCAATAGACTCGGATACCGCGTCCGAAGTGAAGTTTCTGAGAGAGATTTCAGATGCTTTTGAAAACAGATCAAGAGTAGGGCAAACGGATAGATTCCCATCTGTACTTCTCAATTGTCTAAAAGAGAAAGAGATTCGCGAATGGCGAAAAGGAGTATAACACAGAGCTGTGGAAAAATGGAGTCGGCTTGGTTACCGTTGACTGCTTGGCGTTCGCAGACTACACAATCAGCAAAGACAGGACACAGAATTTCCTTTTTGAAAACAAAGGTCAAGTGACTACCCAAAGTGCTACGGTAGACCGGGAAAGCGAACGAAAGGAGAAGCTTAAATATGTAGGAGAGTTGATACCCATATAAATCTTGTAAAGATTGAAAATGGAAACATGATAGCCAATCAAAATTGTTTACAAGAAGAAATCAATATCAATGCCAAGACAAAACATAATGCACAGTATTGTGACCGAAGGCACCAATGCCGCATGATGTCTTCCCATGAACAGTAGATGTCCGATCGAGAATTTAGAAATGAAAACACGAGGGGGAAGAAAATCCTAGGCTCAATAGACAGAAATGGTGAACTCAGGAGACAACACAATAATAAACTCATAAACACATATAGAAAATATCAGACATCATTCGTACGAAGGATTGTTTCCTATGAATGCATTACCAGGTCGAACAATCGTATCTTCCGTTAGTTTCACAAGAAGAACACCAAGAAGGCATGGTTCAACGCGCTAAAAAGAAGTGGCGATAACAGCGGAAGGTATCAATTAACGCGTTTCACTCAAGAAGAGACTCCCAGAGCATCTTGATTTCCAGGAAAATCTAAAACTAAAAACCGGCTAAACGTGGACTGACGCGAGGGAGGAACAGCGTAGGAAACGAGTGCAGGGAGAGGGAGTAAAAGGTCCAGCCGCAAGGGAAACGTGCAGTTGAAACAGATGGCCGACACAGAAGGAATAAATGTGCCAATGAATATCATATTAACATTGGGCAATTTCCACACCACAATCTTGCTGAGTGTCAGCAAAGACATCTAACAGGACTGGCAGAGGAATCAAATGTGTAATAATAGTAAACTGGCCAGAGGACGAACGATAAATAATAGCGTAAGGGTAGTAGATGAGATACAAAGAAGGAAACAGAAATGGAGGGATTAGAAAACATCGATAGTTTTGACAATGTAACTTACTCCATTACTTGGCAGGTGGAGGGAATAGCTTACAATACCTTAGAATACGAAAATCAAAGCCTGTGTTATAAAGAAGTACGATGCAATATGCCTTGCTTCGTACCTTTTAGTAACGGAGCCACTGATATTTCGTATTTATTCGCCAATACTAGGCCGTCGAGTGTCAGTAGATATGTCCCTCCTGGACGGGAATATATGTGACGTACGAGTGAAGTTTGCCGGCCGGAGTGGCCGAGCGTTTCTAGGCGCTACTGTCTGGAACCGCGCGACCGCTACGGGCGCAGGTTCGAATCCCATAGTGCTCTGAGCCATTTGAACCATTTTTGAGTGAAGTTTCCGACACACGGACGACAATACATGGAACTGGATCTGGCTGTGATTCGTGCACCGATAGCTAAAGATGTTAAGGCTACCGGTCGCGTAAAGCGGGAACTCTAGATTCAAGTCCCGTTCCTATACAGGCGAAGATAGTAACTATTCAAAGCTGCGAATACATTTGCTGTACAGTACCTTTGTTCGAAAGTTCTTAAGTGTTGTTAGATGCTGTTCAGATCGTTAACATGATACATTAGCGGAGGAGAAAGCTCAAATAAGAGCTGCGCATCTCGTCAAAGTTTATTTAGTCATTGCAGGGGAAGCACAGAAACTCCCAACAAACTGATGCATGACTGTATTCGTCGTGGCATACTATCCCAAAGTTCATCAAGACACTGTTGGTCCAGAACATGCTAGCCGCTCTAGCCTAGCGATGTCGTTATCCTGTAGAAAGTCATTCACAAGATGAGCACGATGGGGGTGCGCGAATTTTCGTCCATGAAGACGAATGCCTCACCAATATGCTGCCGATGTGGTTGCACTATCGGTCGGAGGATGGCGTTCACGTATCGTACACCCGTTACAGCGCCTTCCATGACCGCCAGCGGCGTACCTCGGCCACATATAATGCCACCCCAAAACAACAGGGAACCTCCACCTTGCTGCACTCGTTGGACACTGTGTCTAAGGCTTTCAGCCGGACCAGGTTGCCTCCAAACCCTTCTCCGAAGATAGTCTGGTTGAAGGCGTGTGCGACATTCATCCGTGAAGAGAACGTGATGCCAAACCTGAGCGGTCCATTCGGCATGTGGTTGGGGCCATCTGTACCGCGCTGCATGGTGTCGTGGTTGCGAAGATGAACCTCGCCATGGACGTCGGGAGTGAAGTTGCGCATCATGCAGCCTATTGCGCACAGTTGTCACACGACATCCTGTGGGTGCATGGATAGCGGTCATCCACTGCAGTAATAGCCCTTTGGCGGCCTGAGCGAGGCATGTCATCGACAGTTCTGTCTCTCCGTATCTCCTCCATATCCGAACATAGCTTTGGTTCACTAAGAGACGCGTGGACACTTTCCTTGTTGAGAGCCCTTCCTGGCACAAAATAATAATGAAGACGCGATCGAACCGCGGTAATGACCGCCTAGGCATGGTTGAACTACAGACAACACGAGCCGTGTACCTCCTTCCTCGTGGAATGACTGGAACTGATCGGCTGTCGGATCCCCTCCGTCTAATCGGCGCTGCTCATGCATGGTTGTTTACGCGCCTTCGGGTGGGTTTAGTGACATCTCTGAACAGTCAAATGGATTGTCTGTGATACAATATCCACAGTCAACGTCTGTCTTCAGGAGGTCTGGGAACCGGAGATGACGCTATACTTTTTTGGTTAGAAGTAGTAGTAGTAGTAGTAGTAGTAGTAGTAGTAAGCAAGCAATGTTAGTCTTCCCGGTTGCTTTAGTTTCACACTGACTTGAAATATCTGCCCCAATACCTGACCGTGATCTGCATTAGCTCAGCCACGGGCATAGCGACTTGTCGCATCTGAAATGTTACCTTAGGAATCAGCCAGCACCACTGACGCAGCGGTATAGCCACAGAAGTAAAATATTTCCAGAGTGCGCAATCACTGTGTGTGTTGTTCAGACACTTCAGGCACATGGTCTACCAGCAGTAAGCTCATTCAACTGATTACACTGAAAGCTTATACCGCACGTCGCGCAATGAATCACTCGGCAAGAAATGACCTGTCACCGTGATAGACATTTCTGTCCAGCAACAAAAACTGTAAGCCCTGTCAGAGTGATAGATGGCCACTTCGCAGACATCGAAAGCCAGTCATCTGCTAGTAACGCTCGTTAATACATAATCTCATTTCAGTGATACGTATGGAAAGCGGGAAGAAAGAATTTTTGCTTACGTTCAGTGCTTAACTTTTGAGCCAGTGTTGGCTTTACTTTGTAACTGATAGCGCTGCTCACTCGAGCGCTTTAAGGCTGCGGCAAAAACTGTACTGTTAGTGTCGTGTTCATTTTTATCGCTAGTAAATACTACAAGATTAGTTCCATTTGATTCCTTTTTTCCAAGGCCAACCTTATTAGGTGCTGGGAGAAGATGAGAGCTGCTTAACTAGACACGTTTTAATACGGTTTAGTTATTGCAAAATAGCTGTCAAGACTGCATGTAATCTCGCCACCAACAATTGCTTGTCGCCGATTTGGGTGAAATATCACTCGTGATCTTAAGTGAGGAAGAATTTTCAACTTTCAGCTAGACATTATTTATCGGAAAAATCTGTGTTAAAGTTTTACTATAACGCCTTAATGAGCTGACCTGGTCCCCCATGCTCCGATTAGTGGACGTGGTTTCTAATACGCCTCAGATAGAAGAAACTTACCCTTACGAAAACCGCACTTTTCAAAAAATAAGCAGTTTAGTATTAATTCTCCTACTCATTTCAGATGGAAAACTTCCAATGCGAACCGTGTTTTTCGTTTTTACTAAAGACCGGTATCTATTGTTGATGTAAGTTCCACCTGAAAGCTCGAAAAACTGCATAAGTTACAGTTACATTCTTACAATGTAGGTTAGGTTTATTACAATACGAAAATTCGGATTCATTACAAACGGAAACAGTATAGAATAAAAAGACCCGCTATTTCAAAAACAATGCGAGTCTGATTAATACTGAAATACTGTTTATTCTGAAAAAAGTGATTTTTAGAGAATATTTTGCAGAAAAAATCTGGTAGAGATCTAGAAGCAAAACTCGAAATTATAGTGTGTGTCGATTTCAGTACACATACATCCACATCATTACCAATTATCTGTCTGGTTTAATGTGGCCACTTTAGACTTTCTCGCCCGTCCTGTTCATATCATAGCAAATGTGCTCCATTATTCTTTTTAGTGACGAGGGGTGTCCAAGACGTAATGCAACACAGTTTTTTCCTGAAAGCGGTTGGTTTTACTCAGGATTCCAATACACCATATTACTCCCCACTCTGGCTACAAAACCCTATTTTTCAACATAATCAGCGTTCAGTGCGACGGGTTTATGGCACCTCACTGGGTGGGCCTGCATGCTTGCATGGTACCAGTTCACTCGTCGGCGCTGGAGCCAACGTCTTGCTGCATACCCCATTCCCGGGGAGTGCTTCCTTCATTAGGCCAAAGAGATAGAAGTCAGAAGGTGTGACATCTGGGTTGTAGGATGAATGAGGAAGAAGAGTCCACTGAAGATCCGTGAGCTCGTCTCGGGTCGCAGACTTGAGTGAAACCTTGCGTTGTCATGGAGAAGGAGAATTTCGATCGTGTTCTTGTGGAGACGAATATGTAAAATACACTCCAGAGTTAAACCTTGTTACACCATGAGCGAGGACATTAGATTAAGCCCTTCAGAATCCCAGAAGACCTTCGTCATGATTTTATGTCTGAGGGTGCAGCTTTTTCTTCGGAGGGGTGGTAGTGTGGCGCCACTCTCTGGATTGCCGTTTCGGTTCCGGTTCAAATTGATGAGCGCATGATTCATCGCCTGTGACGACGATCGACAAAAACCTGTCACGGTTAGCCTCGTAACGCGTGAGCAACTCCGCACAGATGGCCGTACGTTGGCCTTTACGAACTTCTGTTAGGCAGCGAGAAACTCAACGGGCACACACCTTTGAATTTCGCAACTGATGGTCGGGTATGTCAGCACTACCAACAGAGACGTCAATTGAGCAGCAAGGTGTCCGACTCTGATCCACCGATCACCTTGAATGGGAGTGTCCGCACTTTCCAACATCGCAGGAGTCACACACAGCCCGTGGCGCCGGCTGGACAGGTTTGCGCGACCTTGTTGCGATGACAGACGCCTCGCTGAACGACTCACTGTCCTTTTGCTCACTGCAATGTCTTTGTAGACATTCTCCAAGCGCCTATGAATATATACGATGCTATCTTACCAATAAACAAAAAACGGCAAGTCTAAATTTAAAAGGGAGTGCGACACGCAAAAAGGGCACACGTTTCTTCTAGAATTCTTCTAGAACAAATCGAATTGCTCTTAAAGTTCGCCTTGAAATCACACTACTTCCAGCTAGGTGATTTCTCCAAGTTTTAATAACACCTCTGCCCACCTAGCCACGTCGTAACCCCGCGAGGGTTGCCGCCTGACTCCCCATTGCGCGATCTACAAAACCGCACGATGAAATAATTTTACTACGCAGAACTTTCAACCCATCAGCCTCAAGAGAGTAGTTACTACAAATTTCTTTCCTCCCAATACTCAAATCAGCAGAAAAAGAAGTAAACTTCCAATGCCTGATCCTTTTAAAAATATTGTCTACAGAAATTGATAAACTGGGAGACTTGTTGTTCCTATCAGTGGTAAGGCAGTGGGGAGGACTCTGCCGAAATTCGTAAACTTCGGGACATCGAGCTAGAGGTCGAAGTAAGTGTCTTAGAGCACGTATGCTAACATTTGATTTACAGCTGGCGGAAAAATGTATGGGAACACCAAAGACATTACACACAACCATGCCTAATACAGTGTAGGAAAACCACTGGCATTCAAAACGGCTTCTTGGCGACTAGTAATCAGAGTGGATAGACACTGGTGCTGTACGGCTTTTAAGGGAATCTTACATCATCCATCGTGTAAAACAATGGCAATTTGAGATAACAGTGATGGACGTGCATAGCTATCCAGCACCCTTCTCTCCACAGTAGATAATAAAGGCTCGATACTGTTCGGATATGGTGATTGTGGTGACCAGGGTGAATGTGACAATTCATCCTCGTTCTCACAAACCAGTCTTGGACGATGTGAACTTTGTGAAAAATGGTCGTGTTGAGATACAAACATCGCATTATGGGATGAACATGGCTACCTTGAAGAGTAGGCAAGGAGCCCATGGAATACCACTATATGGCTTCCCAAGTCCTCAACGAACCCTCGTCATGTTTCACTCTTGGTGTAACTCGGCTAGAAATTGCAAACAGTATGAAACAGGACTCACTCAGTCAAATTACATTCTTTGATTGCTGATTAGACAAAGTTTTATGGCCGCGGACCAAATTTCCGAGTTACGGTCATTTTTCTCACTAAAGAGCGAAGAAAAATTACAGGATCTGCTGAACTGAATGAAGAGTCTAATGAATACAAAATATGGATTGAGAGTAAAGCGAAGAAAGACGAAAGTAATGAGAAGTAGCAGAAATGAGAAAAGTAGAAACTTCCCATCAGGTTTGATGACCACGAAGCCTGAAGTTGAGGAATTCTGCTGCTTAGGCAGCAAAAAGCAAGCTAGCACTGGCAAAAAGGGCATTCCTGGCCAAGAAAAGTCTGCTAGTATCAAACATAGGCCTTAATTCGAGGATGAAATTTCTGAACATGTGTGGTAGCACAGCATGTATGATAGTCAAACATGGACAGTGGTAAAACCGGGAAAGAAGAGGATCGAAGCATTTGAGATACGGTGCTATAGAACAATACTGTAAATTATGTAGAGTGATAAAGAATGAGGAGGTTCTCCGGAGAATTTCCGAGAAAAACAATAAATGGAAAACACTGACGAGAAGAAAACAGGATGATAGAACATCTGTTACGACGTCACGGCATTACTTCCATGGTGGTAGAGAGAGCTGTAGACAGTAAAAATTGTAGCGGAAGACAGATACTGGAATACAGCCAGCAAATAACAAATAATTTAGGACGTTGGTTGAAAGTGCTACTCTGAGGTGAAGAGGTTGGCAGGCACACGAGAGGAATTCGTGACGAGCCGCATCAGAACTGTCAGAAGACCGATTATCCCCCCCCCCTCCAAAAAAAATTAAATTAAATAATTTTGGAAGCCCAACCAGCCCTACAATTCCTGAAAGTGTTCGCGAGTGCGACATTCTGTTCCACAGTACTTACGCAGCTGTCGTCCCATTATTTTCCGTCAGAATCTTCTTCAAAGACCATCCCTCACGATCACTCTACACGTGCTATCATCCGCGTTGTGACTTACCCGATAATGTTTTTCCACTTCCTTGTATGCGATATAAATCCTCGTAACGGTGCCTGTTGAAACACTTCTGCTCTCTTGGTTACGAAACCACCTCTAAGGTGGCTATAATTTCGCACCTTACAAGCACTCATCCACTTACTTTGACGTGATCTACAAACACAATTAGGTATCATGTGATAGGCTGTACATTGTATATATGAATATATAAAGGAGACTGACATTGTCACGTACGTCTTGTAAATAATTGTTAACGCTTATTGCATGAAAAGTGACGGAGTGTCTTTATTATAAAAATGGCGTAATGAATGATTGCCTGTACTAGTAGAGGTTGGAAAGCCAGTGGAGATGAAAAGGCAGGCAGATGTCAAGCTCTGGGTGGAAGGCATGCGCAGGTGTTGGTCCTGCTTAAACACAGGAAGTAGGTAGACAGACGTCGTGGCACCTGAGCTCTGGAGCACAATAGGGTGACGCCGACCGCTATAGTAGTAGAGGCCGGAAGGATAACTGGATAATACTTCCCAACGCTGAAAATCTTGGACGCAGGTGAGAAGAACGAAGAAGCGGCACCTTGGAAACCACGCAGGCTGGGTTATTTCCAAGGATTTTTACTCAGAAGTGTACCATTGTACGAATATAGGTTTTTCCTCGCAAACTTCGCTCAGTGGGCGACAAAACACTAAAATATGGTTGGGCGACGTTCGGAAGAATCTGTAGAGAGGGAGAATATTCCGTGGTTTCGGGAATAAGATTCGTTTTCGGAATTACGATGGTGGGGAGCCGAGCCTTGCTGGGAAGCCATCGCTGGAAAGACGTCTTCCGTTGTGAGCGCCCGTGTGTGACAGTCACTCGATATCAGCTTTTGTTGGTACAGACGGAACTGCTGTCTTTGCTCTCAGAAGAGTTTAGAGTTAGAACAGTTAGGCACTGTACTGTTCCGAACATATAGGATTCTGGACTTCACCTCCGGATTGGAAGTCGTCGTCGAGCACGCGGCGTTCAGTAATTGAGCACTTCCTCTGCCTATACTTCCGTTGAGACATCTGAAATCCGTCCTTGTGATTGGGAGTTGGCGTTTCTCGCCTGTAGAGCACAGAGGAGAAGACAGTATTAGAGTATATTAGTCAGAGGACTGTCTTCTGCCATCCTAGTGTTCGAAAGAGTTTGTAGCTGGAGTTGTTTCATCGTTGCAGACGAGTACGAGAACCATCACTTCGACGCACCGGACGCAGTACATACGGTGATATTGCAAATTGCTTCTGCTTATTAGGGCTATAAAAGCTAAACAGCTGTTATCACGTTAGTTTATTTCCACTGAGGTTCCACATCACCGTATATCATCTTTGAAAGTAGTGTCTTCTAGTGTTTGGTACGTAGATGGTCAATCATTTCGCGTTATTGATATTAGACCGCGCAGTCATAATAAAGGGCACAGTTGGGCAATTGATTAGTAATTTTACTTAGGAAATATAAACTTTGTAATATAAGGTTTTTTCAATCTACAATAAATATATAAGCAGGAACAAAGTTTATCATTTAGTAGAATTAGTTGCCTTCATCATTCATTTATGTTTAGATTGTAATTTATAGAATTAAGAGATCCTACGATCTGCTTCATGGGGTAGTCGGACAGGGCCAAATCTTCATTTTAGCGTTTATTATGTTTCGTTGCGCACAATCATTTTACACCCGCCTGGAGTAGCTTCATGGACACCAACGAGAAGAGCACTGACCATTTGCTCACGTTCCAATTCACTTAACTCCGACGAAATGCACTCGCAACTACAAAGGACACTGTTCTGACCACGATTGACACCTCCAACGTATTGAGGACATCGAACAGTTGTCGCACGTGGTAAAATGCGAAACGCAACCCGAAGACTTGGCTAGCACCTGCATTTATATCCAATCATCTCGCGCTGTTTCCATACTTTTGTCCAACTTCCTAGATCCCTGACCAGTAGCGTCCGGCGTCCCCTTGCACAGACCGCGTTTACTGCGTCGCAGTGCAGCGCATCGCTGGCCCGAAGCGGTTAGCAAATCTCATAGAGCCGTAATTTTGGCGACGCTATTTATAGGTGTCAAGTGGAGAGACGGAGGGCCACGTGCGTCACGCGATGGGGCGTCGACCACTTGGCCGGCGGGCCGCCGCGCCGCCCCCCTAGCGCCGGGCTAAGCTAATAACAAGCGGCAGCAGCAGCCGGCCCAAGGCGACCGCCTCCCACGGGAACGCCGACGCCGCCCATCGGCATGCGAGGCTCGCGCGCCGCGGGTCGGGGTCGCCCGTGCGTCCGCTGCTCTCCTCATTCGCCTTCCCGCCGTTCTCATCCTCCGTCCTCTTCCGCTCCCAGCGCTGACGGCCTTTGTCGTGCCGACGCCGCGCGACTCCGCAATATATGCGGGAACCGCTTCCTAAGCTCACCGGACGATTTATTAGTCACCACTCTTAAAGAGACCACCCTGGTCTCGCTAGACAGTAGTACATGGTGCAGAGCTGGTATCAATTAGTCATCCGAGATGATGATGATGGCATTGAAACAGAGGATGACACGCGTAAAACTGAAATACTAAACACCTTTTTCCAAAGCTGTTTCACAGAGGAAGACCGCACTGCAGTTCCTTCTCTAAATCCTCGCACACACGAAAAAATGGCTGACATCGAAATAAGTGTCCAAGGAATAGAAAAGCAACTGGAATCACTCAACAGAGGAAAGTCCACTGGACCTGACGGGATACCAATTCGTTTCTACACAGAGTACGCGAAAGAACTTGCCCCCCTTCTAACAGCCGTGTACCGCATGTTTCTAGAGGAACGGAAGGTTCCAAATGATTGGAAAAGAGCACAGGTACTCCCAGTCTTCAAGAAGGGTCGTCGAGCAGATGCGCAAAACTATAGGCCTATATCTCTGACGTCGATCTGTTGTAGAATTTTAGAACATGTTTTTTGCTCGAGTATCATGTCGTTTTTGGAAACCCAGAATCTACTCTGTAGGAATCAACATGGATTCCGGAAGCAGCGATCGTGTGAGACCCAACTCGCTTTATTCGTTCACGAGACCCAGAAAATATTAGATACAGGCTCCCAGGTAGATGCTATTTTCCTTGACTTCCGGAAGGCGTTCGATACAGTTCCGCACTGTCCCCAGATACAGAAAGTAAGAGCCTACGGAATATCAGACCAGCTGTGTGGCTGGATTGAAGAGTTTGTAGCAAACAGAACACAGCATGTTATCAATGGAGAGACGTCTACAGACGTTAAAGTAACCTCTAGCGTGCCACAGGGGAGTGTTACGGATCCATTGCTTTTCACAATTTATATAAATGACCTAGTAGATAGTGTCGGAAGTTCCATGTGGCTTTTCGCGCATGATGCTGTAGTATACGGAGAAGTTGCAGCATTAGAAAATTGTAGCGAAATGCAGGAAGATCTGCAGCGGATAGGCACTTGGTGCAGGGAGTGGCAACTGACCCTTAACATAGACAAATGTAATGTATTGCGAATACATAAAAAGAAGGATCCTTTATTGTATGATTATATGATAGCGGAACAATCACTGGTAGCAGTTACTTCTTTAAAATATCTGGGAGTATGCGTGCGGAATGATCGTATAAAATTAATTGTTGGTAAGGCGGGTACCATGTTGAGATTCATTGGGAGAGTCCTTCGAAAATGTAGTACATCAACAAAGGAGGTGGCTTACAAAACACTCGTTCGATCTATACTTGAGTATTTCTCATCAATGTGGGATCCGTACCAGATCGGGTTGACGGAGGAGATAGAGAAGATCCAAAGAAGAGCGGCGCGTTTCGTCACAGGGTTATTTGGTAACCGTGATAGCGTT
The DNA here is from genome assembly GCF_021461385.2 of Schistocerca piceifrons. Lineage (NCBI taxonomy): Eukaryota > Metazoa > Arthropoda > Insecta > Orthoptera > Acrididae > Schistocerca > Schistocerca piceifrons. The sequence continues at coordinate 537,747,719 of NC_060141.1, forward strand.
ACGGAGATGTTTAGCAAACTCAAATGGCAGACCCCTGCAAGAGAGGCGCTCTGCATCGCGGTGTAGCTTGCTGTCCAGGTTTCGAGTGTGTGCGTTTCTGTACGAGGTATCGAATTATTGCTTCCCCCTACTTACATCTCCCGAGGAGATCACGAATGTAAAATTAGAGAGATTCGAGAGCGCACGGAGGCTTTCCGGCAGTCGTTCTTCCCGCGAACCATACGCGACTGGAACAGGAAAGGGATGTAATGACAGTGGCACGTAAAGTGCCCTCCTCCACATACCGTTGGGTGGCTTGCGGAGTATAAATGTAGATGTAGAAGTGATATCGGGTGTTCCCCTGGGAAGCGTCCTGGGACCTGCTGTTCCTGATCTATATAAATGACCTGGGTGACAATCTGAGCAGTTCTCTTAGGTTGTTCGCAGATGATGCTGTAATTTACCGTCTAGTAAGGTCATCCGAAGACCAGTATGAGTTGCAAAGCGATTTAGAAAAGATTGCTGTATGGTGTGGAAGGTGGCAGTTGACGCTAAATAACGAAAAGTGTGAGGTGATCCACATGAGTTCCAAAAGAAATCCGTTGGAATTCGATTACTCGAAAAATAGTACAATTCTCAAGGCTGTCAATTCAACTAAGTACTTGGGTGTAAAAATTACGAACAACTTCAGTTGGAAAGACCACGTAGATAATATTGTGGGGAAGGCGAGCCAAAGGTTGTGTTTCATTGGCAGACACTTAGAAGATGCGACAAGTCCACTAAAGAGACAGCTTACACTACACTCGTTCGTCCTCTGTTAGAATATTGCTGCGCGGTGTGGGATCCTTACCAGGTGGGATTGACGGAGCACATCGAAAGGGTGCGAAAAAGGGCAGCTCGTTTTGTATTATCACGTAATAGGGGAGAGAGTGTGGCATATATGATACGCGAGTTGGGATGGAAGTCATTAAAGCAAAGACGTTTTTCGTCGCGGTGAGATCTATTTACGAAATTTGTCACCAACTTTCTCTTCCGACTGCGAAAATATTTTGTTGAGCCCAACCTACATAGATAGGAATGAATGATCATCAAAATAAAATAAGAGAAATCAGAGCTCGAACAGAAAGGTTTAGGTGTTCGTTTTTCCCGCGCGCTGTTCGGGAGTGGAATGGTAGAGAGATGGTATGATTGTGGTTCGATGAACCCTTTGCCAAGAATTTAAATGTGAATTGCAGAGTAATCATGTAGATGTAGATGTGCCCAAGACCACACAGCATTTGAAGTTGCCCCCATTTGTTGGTGTATCAACGCGGACTGTCGACCGAATCCGGAAGAATGTTGTACAACTCGCGGCCACGTAACGCGATGTAAGAAAAATGACCTAAAAGGATTCTAGCCGACAGGGACCACGGATGAGTCTCACGGCTTGCCAATAACAATCGGCTTCAAAGCCGATTGCAATTGCTGCTGTCAGTGAATTAAATTGCATGTCAACCAGTTTCCTAACGATCATTGTGAATGTAACTTTGCATGTCACGGACACTTCAAATATTCACAGCAGAACATAAAGTTGGACCTCTCGAAACAGGCGAAACAACACAAACTGGACAGTAGCTGGCTGAGGGTGTGTAGTGAGGTCCAACTAGTTTCCAGGCGATGCAGGGCGTAGAATGCACCGACAAACCAATCAGGCGCTTACCTACAGTTGACAGGGGATGTAGCTCAGGCTACAGGTGGTTCTCTGACGATTACCGTGAACGTGAACCAGAATGTTCATTTTTGCAATATTTCTACATTTAGGCTACAGCAGATACGTTCAAGACCCTATGAGAAGGTGGTGGTGGTGGTTTATTTTAACAGTTTGAGAAGACGAAATGGAAGTATACATTGTACTGTGTACATTCGGCGCAATTTATTTTTTTTATATTCATATTCAATTCGTAAATTTAATTTTTCCTTGATATCGGTAAATGTTTTCTGTTAAAAAAAAAGGTTAATATCTTCTGAAGCACTAAGGAAATAGAAATGCAGTTATTTGCCACATCTCGTGAATCCCACCCACAGGTGGATTACTGTTACGAACAAGATTCGTAGATTTCAGTTCGTCTGGCTTCACTCGCATACTTTTTTGTTTTTTTCAATACTCGAGCACAAGTTTATTTTCAAGACAGAATTCCAGCTTCAGCTGTTTCTGACATCGTTCCATACTCGAGTTCTGAATCGTTATCAATACCACTATAAACGGACCTGCCATCTGCAGACACGTGCAGCGATTAAAGTAGCGACGATCGAAATATTTCAGGAACAGCTCATTTTGCAGTGTTCGCGCAGGTACTGCTTGCAAAAGTGTAGGAGTTGATAGCGATGAGATACTTCAGGAGCGTGCCTGGCGATTTGAAAGGGTTGTGTCGGTACCTCACGTACTGTTCAGCACGGTGCCATGCAGGAGACTGGCAATCAGTTTAACGTGGAATCAAGAACATAAATCTTGGGAACATGACCCAAACCGAAGCGACAAAGATTACTTCCTAAATTCAGTCTGGATTGTTCCTGGAGTGAATTACGGCCTTTATCCCGTTTGTAACGGAGTATTTGAGCGCCTACTTTATCGAATGAGCGTGAATCTTCGGAGATGAATACTGCTGGCAGCACAGGCGTTAACCCGATAGTTGCAACTAACGTAAATAACAGATAGTTGTTAAGAGTTCGTGCTTGTCTGTTTCAGCCACGACGTTCTCATCTAAGGAGACCTTTCCGCCGTCCACTTTGCGGTCAGTCACCTTCAAATAGTGGTATCTGATCACAAAGGAAACATCTCTTACCGTTGCTGATAGTGCTCGACAACGACGAAAGGGTTCTCCCAGGGGCGTTCCCCGACGGGAACTTGTTCAAGGTGGTCTTAATATAAGGGCGTTGCCCCCAGGCGTCGGTATCGCCGTCCAACGAGCCCGACATTGTGTCGCTCGCCTGGGATCAGGACGAGCTGCACCTGCAGGCCCGACAGCCAGGTAGCCGCTCTAATTGGCCGGCTCCCGATTCTGACGGCTCTTAAGGCCGTATAAATTGTGGCAGTCACTGGCGCTCGTAACAAGGGGGTATGTGGCGCAGGCGCGGACGTGGCTTCTCTTCTGATTACAGCTGACTCACCCCACTAGCGTGTAGCAGGTTTGACAGCCACGACTCAAGCGATTTCTTTCAGCACGGGGGATCCAGTCGTGTCAGTGAACAAGCATAACATATAATACACAATAGCTACTTTGTCATTAGGAATATCCCCCTCTCTCTCTCTCTGTCTCTGGTCAAAGGTACACAACCATACGGAGCGTTTCTGGTTTATCGCACGATCAGAATTGAGATTTCATTTTCGGTTCTCAAGACACATTTGAACTACGTAAACTACCAGTCGTAAAGCTGACACGTGTTACTGCAAACTGAACAGGAATCCAGCTGCTGGCACGATGAAAACAGGACGCGCGTGCAGTTGTATCGAAAACATTGAGGAACAGTGTATCGAGTCGTCACAGATGTCTACAAAGCGCATATCCTCTCCAGGACATTGCACTTCGAAGAAATCATCTACATCTACATACATACTCCGCAATCCACCATACGGTGCGTGGCGGAGGGTACCTCGTACCACAACTAGCATCTTCTCTCACCGTTCCACTCCCAAACAGAACGAGGGAAAAATGACTGCCTATATGCCTCTGTACGAGCCCTAATCTCTCTTATCTTTGTGGTCTTTCCACGAAATGTAAGTTGGCGGCAGTAAAATTGTACTGCAGTCAGCCTCAAATGCTGGTTCTCTAAATTTCCTCAGTAGCGATTCACGAAAAGAACGCCTCCTTTCCTCTAGAGATTCCCACCCGAGTTCCTGAAGCATTTCCGTAACACTCGCGTGATGATCAAACCTACCAGTAACAAATCTAGCAGCCCGCCTCTGAATTGCTTCTATGTCCTCCCTCAATCCGTCCTGATAGGGATCCCAAACGCTCGAGCAGTACTAAAGAACAGGTCGTATTAGTGTTTTATAAGCGATCTCCTTTACAGATGAACCACATCTCCCCAAAATTCTACCAATGAACCGAAGACGACTATCCACCTTCCTCACAACTGCCATTACATGCTTGTCACACTTCATTGCTCTGCAATGTTACGCCCAAATATTTAATCGACGTGACTGTGTCAAGCGCTACGCTACTAATGGAGTATTCAAACATTACGGGATTCTTTTTCCTATTCATCTGTATTAACTTACATTTATCTATATTTAGAGTTAGCTGCCATTCTGTACACCAATCAAAAATCCTGTCCAAGTCATCTTGTATCCTCCTACAGTCACTCAACGACGACACCTTCCCGTACACCACAGCATCATCAGCAAACATCCGCACATTGCTGTCAATCCTATCCGAAAGATCATTTATGTAGATAGAAACAACAGCTGACCTACCACACTTCCCTGGAGCACTCCAGACGATACCCTCACCATCGAGGACAACGTAGTGACACTCGGTCCCAAAAGGATAACAGTGACTTAAAACATAATTATAACTCATCTGTAAGGCAAATCGAAGAAGATAGTAACACACTGTCCTTCAACTTTGTCACAAAGTTGTTACTGCGAATGTCCGCAAATACACCCACTTGTATCTGCATCGATGCCAGCTTTTTCCGCTAAGCAGTCGTCAGAGCCGATATTCGCAGCCGCTTAGAAGTTCTAACAATTGAGAATTGATGCGTCGGTGGTGGTTCTCTGCGAAGTCCTCCGTTCATGTTACAAACAAGCAGTTCTGTCATAACTGTGTGAATAAGAGAATGGAAACAGCAAGTAATTGACGTTTACCGAAAAGTGTATGACGGGGAAGCAAGATAAGCGTTTGATTGCTCATAAGATAAAATCTTAAAAAATTAAAAATCTGAGAATTATATCAGCTCCTATTCTTATTTAACTTTAATGGTGACGCAAAACAATAACGGAATGACTATGTATTGTCACATGGCTGGTATAGTAAGTTCACGATCCTGTATCAGTTCAGTTGCCTTTATTTCTTAACGAAACGGGCGAAGCAAATTGTTGAGTCTTGGCTGGGAGGTTCTCATCTGAGCACACGGATTCAAGGAAATCCTGTGTTACTGTGGAGTTCCAGCAGAACACCTTGCCTCGTGTTGCTGGCATTCTGGGTTGGTTTTAATGGCACGCTCGCCGTTCGCTTAAGATGGGATTTCCCTTACGTGCGGCCTCAAAAATACCTACTCAAGAAGCAGCAAGTATCTATTCAGCATCGATGTCAACAAGACTCTAAACTTCTCATTCCTACGAATATGAGAAATTAGCACATCTTAACAGTATTTCTATTCGTCGAATCCTGCGTATTGAGCCCCCTTCTAAACACTGTTTAGCACGTCGGCCAATAGTATATGACCGTTCAAACTCAGTTCCAACCTGATAAACAGTTCACGCTTATTTGCACACTATATCAAGGAACTTCTGGAGGATTACCCTCTATTTTCATGCTTAGGGGCTCTCTTACGTTCGTCACTGTCTATAAGCATGCTGTCGCCCCTCGAATAGAGCCTGCGTTGAGAACAGAGAACTTGACATTCTTTATCATTCGCTTCCTGGCTGTCGTTCCGCGTTGGCTTCAAAGTTTGAATATTTTTATTAAGCATGTGGTGTTATTTTCTTATGAGTCCGCACTCTCAACAGCTGCATTTATTTGGTTATTTCCGCATCATGGGTGGAGAGTCCATGGGGCTGTTTCTGTTGTTAATATGAAAATCTGAGTTTTTCAGATGAGGAACCTGATTTTGTTCTGTGTTCCCTTAACGATGTCAATCAATATCGCACGTAATTAATCTCAATACTTCATTTTTTTGTTTTCTTAAGTCACATCATAATAAGATTCCATAATGCTTTTGAATCTGAATAAATGTTGAGTAATTTCGATATCGACTTTTGTTCATGAACCCTACTCCCTACAAATTCTCCGAAGATTAGGCGATCCTTATTTAATAAAAATACCGCAAAGTGGTCAAATTGTTAATGGATTTTCAGTCCTCATTCTTCTGACTTGTTTGATGCGGCCCGCCACGAGTTCCTCTCCTGTGCTAACCTCTTCATCTCAGAGTAGCCCTTGCAGCCTACGTCCTCAGTTATTTGCTGGATGTATTACAATCTGTGTCTTCCTCTACCATTCTTTCCCTATACAGCTCCCTCCAGTACCATGGAAGTCATTCCCTGAAGTCCAAACACATGTCCTATCACCCTGCCCCTTCTGCCTTTCCCACATATTCCTATCCTCTCCGATTCTGTGCAGAACCTCCTCATTCCTTACCTTACCAGTGCACCTAATTTCCAACTTTCTTCTGTAGCACCACATCTCAAATGCTTCGATTGTCTTCTGTTCCTGTTTTCCCACAGTCCGTGTTCTATCATACAATACTGTGCTCCAGACTCCTGCTCCTTATTTATATAAATATGCCCTTTTGTATTACAGATTTTATGATGACCCTAGCTTGGTAGTAAAGGATGTTGTGAGCAACATTGATTCTGTTTCAAATAGTGCAGTTCATGCCATAAGTCCATGGCGTGTAGAAAATAAACTAACGCTAAATCACAGTAAGACTCAGGTTTTACAGTTTCTAATATACATTCGACAAAACGCGACATTTTAGTTTCACAGAATTGGCATTCTTGTTAACAATATTAGTTTATTCCCAAGAATAATCAGCTTTCACTCAGTTAATACTAGGCAGAAATCGAATCTGCATTTCGATCGCATTTCCTTGACTTTTGTGCAGAAAGATGTAGTAGACTGCTTCCTCTATTTTCAGTAAGGTACCACAAGAAATCAAAAATCCTAAAAGTAATCCACCCACTTTCAAATCGAAGCTGAAGAGGCTCCTCATTGGTCACTCCTATTCCGTTGAGGAGTAGCTTGAAAAATGAAGCTGATTCCTTTGTTATGTTGTTGATAGCGTTTACTTTAACTTATGGGTTGTCTTTTTTTTGGGTTCAGGAACATTTTATTTTATCTGTTACTGTTTTTATGTTGTAATTTTATGTACTGACACGTTCCGTGACCTTGGAGATTTGCTCCTCATTTTGGTCCTACAGAACTAGAGGTGTTAAAAAAAGTTCCAGAAATTTCATTCTCAAATTAAGGCCTATTGATGTCCTCTCTGCTCCATCCGCCATTGGTTTTTTGCTGCCTAGGTAATAATAGAATTCCTTAACTTCGTCTACTTCATAACGATCAATCCTGAGACGCTGTTCCGATTTCTGCCGCTACTTCCCATTTCTGCCGCTACTTCCCATTTCTGCCGCTACTTCCCATTTCTGCCGCTACTTCCCATTTCTGCCGCTACTTCCCATTTCTGAACCCGGTACTGATGCAGATCAGTTTGTCTAGGTTAGGGTGTAGACAAAGAGTGTAACAGTTCAGTCGTAGACTCGGCTGTCTCGGTGCAACTATATTTCTGAGGGAAGAGAGAGCAGTCGGTTTGGCAGAGAGGAGGCGTAGTTAAGAAAAGCTTGTGTGGCCTACAGCAAACATGGTGGAAGCTGGTGGGCCGCAGGCCCGCTAATTGTGGCTGCGTAGCGAGTGTTCTGTGGCGGTGCTGACGCGGCAGCGCTAACTCCGTCACGCGCGCCGTGCTAACGTCTGCGAATCACTCTGGCGCCCCTCCGATCTCCTACCGAAATTCGACGCGGTGGAAATTCTGCTGCGCTGTGCGCAATCAGTAACACAATCGACAAAATGCAAGCCAGCAGATCTGCAGCGGAATTCCTGTGTACGCAGTAACTACGTGCAAAAAAAATGAAGACGGGGTTTCGGTGCTACCATAATCGAGTGATAAAACAGAAATGCACACGTGTCTGTAACCGGCCGCTTCATTTACCGATTTGAAATCTAAAATATTTCGGTTACATCATTTGGACTTCACAAAGCTGCACAAATGATTCAGATGTTAAGATTCGAAAGTGTTGTAAACACTGGTCAAATACTTCAGAGGTTCAGAAATGTAAAACCGGGCTCTTCAGAAAATGAGGATAGTATTCTGTGATCAAAATATCAGTTTGTAATAATCGTAATTCAACTCGTAGAAATACCTGTCTGTTACAATTTGTGAGCGTGTGTTATGAAATTCGGCTCAATCGTATTTAAAACAGTTAGCAACATATTGCCGCGCGGGATTAGCCGAGCGGTCTGAGGCGCTGCAGTCACGGACTGTGCGGCTGGTCCCGGCGGAGGTTAGTCCTCCCTCGGGCATGGGCTGTGTTTGTCCTTACGATAATTCAAGTAGTGTGTAAGCTTAGGGACTGATGACCTTAGCAGTTAAGTCCCATAAGATTTCACACACATCGTCACTTTTTTTTTTGAGAAAACATATTCTGAAGAGCTAAAGAAATTGGTACACCTGCCTAATATCGTGTAGAGTCCCCCGTGAGCATGCAGAAGTGCTGCAGCAAAACGTGGCAGAGATGCCATTATTACCTGCTGGAGGAAACAGACACCATCAATCCTGCAGATCCATAAATCAGTGAGAGTACAGGGGGGAGGGGAGGGGAGGGGAGATCTCTCCTGAACAGCACGTTGTAAGGCATCCCAGATATGGTCGCTAATGTTAATTTTTGGGAAGTCTTGTAGCCATCGGAAGTGTTTTAACTCAGATAACTGTTCCTGGAGCCACTCTGTAGCAATTCTGGACTTGTGGGGTATCACATGGTACTGCTGAAATTGCCCAAGTTCGTCAGAATGCACAATGGGTACGAATGGATGCAGGTGATCAGACGTAAGTCATATGTCAAAGTCGTATCTAGACGTATCAGGGGTCCCATATCACTCCGGCTGCACACACTCCACACCATTACAGTGTCTCCACCAGCTTGAACAGTCCCCTACTGACTTGGGGGGTCCATGGATTGATGAGGTTGTCTCCATACCGGTGCACGTCCATCGGATCGATTCAATTTGAAACGAGACTCCTGCGACCAGGCAACATGTTACTAGTCATCGACAGTCCATTATCGGTGTTGACGGGGCTAGGCGAGTCATAAAGCTTTGTATCGTGCAGTCATTAAGGGCACACGAGTGGGCCTTCTGTTCAGAAAACTTACATTGATGATGTTCTGTTCAATGGTTCGCACCTGACCCATGGTGATGGCCCAGTACTGAAATCTGCAGCAGTTTGGGTAAGGGTTGCACTCCTGTCACCTTGAACGTTTCTCCTCAGTCGTCGTTGGTCCCGTCCTTGCAGGATCTTTTTCCGGCTGAAGCGATGTCGGAGATTTGATATTTTACCGGGTTCCTAATATTCGCAGTACACTCGTGAAATGGTTGTACAGGAATATCACCACTTCATCGCTACCTTGGATATGCTGTCTCATCGCTCGCGCGCGCCGATTTAACACCTCGTTCAAACTCAAATAAATCTTGATAACGTGCCTCTGTAGCAGCAATAACCGATCTAACAACTGTGCCACACATTTGTTTTCTATAGGCGTTGCTGACCGCAGCGCCGTATTCTACATGTTTACATATATCTGTAGATGAATACGCATGCCTACATTAGTTTCTTTGGCGCGTCAGTGAATTTTCATTGGAAGGTTACTGGGAAACACATACAAAGGAGACTAACAAAACGCTAGTGCGATCCATTCTAGATTACAGCTGAAGCGTATGGGGGCGCACACCAAACAGAATGGGCACGGAGTATTGAACGAATAAAAAAATAAACGGCAGCATCATTGGTGACAGCATTATTAAATCCACGTGAGCAGCTGACTGGTCAAGGTAGACGTAAACTCGCCTACGTAAGCCTGGAGAACCATGTTACTTGCGAAAACTAGGAATACGCAATAATCTAGGAATGCACAATGCATAGGGCAGATGCAATGCAAGAGCCGTGTACTGAGGCCGAAAATTCTGCAGGCCAATGTGGTTCGCTAAAATCAACGTCACGGACAACTCCTAGTTTCTGTCGTTCACGACAGATGGAAGTTGAAGTCTGTCCGCGAAGCGTGCTCGGAAAGCCTAATGGAAAGGCGACCGCGTGCGATAAGCGGGAAATCCAGGTTCGAGTCCCGGTCCGGCACAAATTTTCACTGCCGTTCCATTATACAGTTGTCCATATTCACAATTGCGAATACATTTCATGTATTGAACTATTACAGTTACATCATTTGGAGTTCATATATTAGGAGCGTGCTACAAAATCACAAGAATCAGTTACGTAGTTAAGAAATCTTTTAGCTTTCTGCTTTCAGATACTACGACAGGTTAGTGACACAATTCTACACGTGAAACTAAATTGTTGTACGCAAATTTTGGCTGATTCTACCTGAAGCGAAGACGCATTGCCTGCTGCAGAAATAAATTTAAATTGATATTAAGTTTACTCTTCCTCGTCAGTATGAAGGTCAAAAGAAACAATTTCTTTGGCTCAGATATATCACCTCTGATTCAAATATGTCAGAATTGCTGTAAACTTTAGTTACTTCATGCAGTGTATATTGCTCGTCACCACCACCACCACTGATTATTACAGGATAGGATTCTGACTAGTAAGGACTGTTAAATGATAACTTAACCCTGCGGACTTACAGAAGAGCGAAATCATTGTGCGTAATCAGATCGTTCATTTACCTGTAGTGAAGACAGTTGTCTTAGGAGTTTGATCCTAAGCACGGGTGCTTTTAAGTGGGGGTCCCGCGTTCAATTTTTGCTGACCACCACGACTGTTCTCTGTCGAAAGCATGGGACTAGTTGAGCAAACGCTTGAAACAAGTAGCGATCACTGTCATTCCGATACGCCTACCCCAGAGTGTGAGCCACAAGAGAACTCTACATTAATTCAGGAGAGATAATATAAACACGGTTCACGATTTCGTGAGTGTATAGTGATTTTATAAAAATGTTGGATGTTGAATTTTTTTCCTTGACGTAGATTCCGGATAACAAACAAAGATCATCACAGAAGTTATTTATGTAGCAAAAGGTTGGTTCTGTCGCTCAAAGACAATCAGTTTTCGTTGCCGAAGTTGCCCAGTTCTTTGCACAGATAAGAATTTTAAGCTAATTAAATAAGAAACATAAGGGCAAACTTCAGGTTCGCTTCTTTGTCCCATTCACACTTTTACTCTATCAATAACTTGTATAACAGCGCCTACTGCTCCCACTGTAAGGTTAACTGTGAAATGATTGAAAATACTCGCGGCAAACATGTTTTCTTCAATATTCAGTTTCATTCAAATTTCTCTAGAAATTTAGAGAAATCGTGCTCCTCTTTTTAATAGCAACGCAGGGGAAAATAACACTGTAGTTTAAGATCTACGTAGTTAATAGATGGCAGATATTTATTATTAAACACCAACATCGTGACAAATGAAATTCTAATGGTTAGCTGCTAAACTGTATCACAAGTGCACTGAAATAAAAATAAATACCGTCGGTTGTTCTTACCAGCTCGGGCATCTTTATGGCCATAGATAGACTGTAGGTCTATCTCTGAGAAGAGAACTAGCTATTAAAAAAAGGATATCGACTTTCAAGTTAGTTTTTGGTTGAGCTGTTTTTTGCACAGTTACTATACCATATATCGTGATATTCATGTTCTACCTGATGATAGATGGAATCGATATCATCTTCGTCTTGCTGCCCTTGTAGTTTGAGAACAGCACAATTTAACCTTCATCTGAGCAATCAAATAAACTGATAGTACACTTAGATCATTTCGTTCTTTATCTTCTAGGTAATTGCATTTATCGTAAGAAGATAGCCGTTCTTGAATTGTGGTAATTGCTTTAGAAACATGCTTTTAGCAGTACACTGTAATTGTTTATCGGCATTACGACATTCGTCTAAATCTCCACTCCTACTTCTGAACGAATGCAGACAAAGTAAATTTGTTTCCACAGTTTGTAATTAAGCAGCCAATCTCTGTCTTCATGTTTCGTGTTAAAGAGCTACGTTTCACTACTGGTCCCCACTTGTGACGCTTACAAATTGTGTGTCTGTTTCACGAGGGAGTGTTCCAGTTATCTGCTGTGACCGAAAGTAAGTTCTATCCGCTCTGCGGTTGCTTGGAGAACAGGAAAAACATCAATCTGAGAGAAAACAATTGAGGTGGGTTTATTACAGTCGGGGACTCCGGAATGTAGATGCTTTTTGGACGATTTCTTTAGATTGCAGAGCATCCTCGAAAAAGTGTACAGCTGCCACAAAACAATAAAATATTGCGATGCAGTACAGATACAACAACAATGAAAACGGGGGAATGGGTGAGGCGGCTCGTAAATGAACTATATTGCTAAGCCATAAAATATTATTATTCACAACATTGCATGAAGGTAGTTGCCATTTATTGCTGCATGATCAGAACCAATGGTATCTCAATTAAACTAAATTTTGCTTGAAGTAATCCCGCATGGCACATCGGTGCAAAAGTGTTAGCGCTCCTTTGTCTCTGTTAGCTATCCAAAGGCGTCAGAGTCGAAACAACTTCAGGTGTGTCGCATGGAGATGTTTTGGAACCCTTGCTGGTGATGATGCATGTTAATGACGTGACGTATAAGATTGACAACTATATGGTTCGTTCTACAAAATGCTGCGCTTATCCATTTTAAAGTGCTGTCTGAAGAAGCTGCACAAACTTGATTCAGGCGTTCACATGTCTTAAATTTCCAGAAATGTAAAATTGTGCAGTTCATAAAATGCAGGGTATTCTATGATCACAGTATCAGTTTCCAATAATTAGGATCAGTGAACTTATACAACTACCAGGATGTAACAGTTTGAGAGTGTATGGTATGAAGTAAGGCTTCGTCGTATGTAAAAGTTAGCAAACTTAGATTCATTCATGGGTTACTGGGAGAATACATACAAACGAGACAGCTTACAAAACAGTAGTGCGAGCCATTCTAGATTAGTGCTAAAGTGCATGGGACCCACATTAAAAACAACTGCCAGGGAATGCTGCACGTATAAAAAAAAGTTAAGGACAGCAGCATTGGTCGGTCACAGCGTTACTTAACCCCTTGAGAAGCTGACTGTTAGAGGCAGACGTATATTCCCCCGCGAAAGCCTGATTACAGAGTTTAAGGAACCAGTGTTATGTGCGAAAAGTAGGAATACTCAAGAAGCTAACAACGCGCAATGCTTATTGCAGAAGCCAGATCTAAATGTGAGAGCCGTATACTGATTCCGAAACTTCTACTGGCCGAAGCGGTTCGCTAAATTCAAGGGTACAGACAACTCCTAGTTCTCGTTATCAGCCAAAATTTACTTGTGTTACAGTGGCGTATTTCTTGACACTGAAGTTATCAATATGTCTAAGTCATGCCTGAAAGCTGAATTAGAAATGGCTCTGATACGGAATCTCAGATGAAACTAGCGTGTACCAGCGCTCTAATTTGAGGTTAAGGAATTCGTGGTTCAGATATCAAGGTGCTGAAACTATCATATGCCATCCAGTTCTGAATGAGAAGACACCTGGTATATGCATGTTATCTCTTCCGAAAATAGGCTAATTGCTGCATATATTTGACGGCAGACCCGAAGGGGCTGTGCATTTTAGATACGTGAGACACAGTTTTAAAAATGTCTTGAATGAATGATGGCAGTGCGTAATTATCTGATAAGACCTGAAGTGTACTCTCAAGGCTGAACACTCAAGTGCTCTGGCGATTCCCACTTTTTAAAAAAATAAATAAAGCATAGGTAATTCAGACACATTTGAAATGGGTCACATGTGCGTATTATCAGTCGTTGAAATCTTAGCTCTTTACCCATGTGTATCTGTTACAGATTAGTGAATGTGCAACCTTGGACTGGACCTTGAGCTACACTTAAACTGTTAATTTCGCTAGTTATTTGGTGGCTGTAGATGTCCACTTGTAAACTCCAAGCGAAGGATACTTCTGACAACGTACTGATTTACCTCGTTGCTTCTTCTAAACTAAAAGGATATACTGAAAGAACGACTGTTAGTTAACACACGTGTGAGCCGTAATTTCTGATTTTCCCTGTAGTGCGCAAACTCCGAAAAGTTTGCGGAAACAGGTGTTCCGCTACTCTCATTTGACTATACGCTAAACATGTACGTGATAATGAACACCCGTCATGCAGAGTCTACTCCAACAGTTCACTGTTCTGAAGTATCATTTTCGTCTTTCGTGGGCAAGTTGCGTTTCGCAAGGTTTCTGCAAACGAATATTTCATACAACATAGGCGTGAAAGGCGTTTGCAGATTATGTTCGTATGACATTCAATGAGATTCACACTTAAGTGAAACATCTGGTATTACAAAGTGGATGTCATTAACATTCAAATTCTGTATACGTGTAGCATACTGGAATAATGCTAGAGGACGAAGAGGAGACCAAGGAAAAAAAATTCCGTAGGCGGAATCTAGGAAACACGTGACTGCAAAAGTCTTTCTTTTATACGCGAGGTACTGATATTTCTGTAACAGTTTGAAAATAAGAACAATAAGAATAACCATTGCAGATATTTATCAGTGATAATGGCTTGGGCGTATCTTCAAACGACGACCTTACAGAAATCTTGTTGAAATAATGCCTTGACCGGAATATTTCATCCCGAAACACATGGAAAATATGGTTTCTGTCAGTTGTTAAGAGTTTAAAACCAGAAGTAAGGATGACAAAAATGGAGAGCACACCTAAACGGGTGGAGAAAAGTGTCACCTACTGGTATGGATGAAAGCAATACATATGTTGGAAATGAAACCGACGCCTTTTAATTTTGCGATGGAGGCAATGGTGAAAAGTGTCAAGAGTACAGACCGGAAACATGCAGTTAAACAAGCAACAACTAAATAAAGTCAGTGCTGTTCGTTAACACCACTCTGAACCAGGAATCTCCAGTTCAGGATCGGCAGAAGTCGGTTGATTTCGGCCCACTAATGTACCGTGTCCGGTCGTTGCCAACTTTGGCAATCCATACATTACCCATTCATACTGTGACCGTGAGGAAGTGACTGGATTGCCGTGCCAGACCAGTAAACTATGTGTAATACCAGCACTGCCTAACAAAAGTGCAGCTTGTTTTCATTCGCACCGCCTCTGTCCTCATCGGTCTTCAATGTGTTGAGAGTGAACGAACTGTAACAAACTTAAAGACTCATAAAAAGGCGTTCTGTTCCAGCATTCGAGAATGGAATATGACTGAATGCAAATAATACTTAGTACCATCTGCGTTCTCTGCACTCAGACAATGGTACCTAGTCAGATCTTCCATACACAGAGTGTGGCAAATTGGATTAAATGTTCAGAAATGAAACACGTACACTTCGTGAAGTGAGAAAGCTAAGTATCCTATGACTGTAATATCGATCAGTCACAGTTGCAGTCGGTCAACTCGTACAAATATCTGGGTGTTAAACGTTGAAATGGAATGACGACATAGGTTCAGTCGTCGGTAAAGCAGGTGGTACACAATAGTTCGTTGATAGAATACTGGGAAATGCAGTCAGTCTACAAAGGAAAACGCTTACAAGTCACTCCCTCTATCCATCCAGGAATGTTGCTCTAGTGTGTGGGACTCGTACCAGTAGGACTAACGGGGCATATTGAACATTAACAGAGAAGGGCAGCACGAATGGTCACGGAATTTGCTGAAGAAACTGCACACACGTTCTCCTGAAGTTACGCTAAGCTATCCCGAGCAATCCTACTTAACAAAGCTTGAAGAACCGGCTTCAAACGATGACTCACGGAATACACACCGGTGTCCAGAATTAAGGCAACAAACACCAATTTCCCCGTTCCTTGTCTAATTCACGATATAACCTTTCAAACTGTCAACAGATGTCGTAAGATCGTGTTATGCACGGAAGGTGGCGTTTCGGCCAACGGACAACCGTGTCAGTGACATAAAGGCATTTATCAAACGGGATAGTGTTCGCAGGGTGGTCCCTCATTCACAGTCGCTGTGTACACAGTCAGAGAAGGTGCAGTATGGCACAGAGAAGACTCCTACTAGACCCCATGTGGTGGTGGGCCATAGGAAGAATGGAAGCAGGGCGGTCGCAAACTTACGTGGCCCGAAGGCTGAAAGTGAATCGTTCTGTTGTCTCGGATCTGGCGACCTAAACTGCATCCAGAAGACCAACACAGGGCCGATCATATGACATCAGAAGTATAGGGCCGTTATGTAGCTGCAAAAGGCACGACGGTAATGCTTTATTACTGCACAACTGGCATCTGACCCCGCAGAATGTGCTGTATCGAAGCAAACGGTCTACGGAAGGCTTCGGTAGAGTGGCCTTTACTGTGGGAGGCCCGCTGCTTGTGTACCTCTGATGCGTCGTCACAAAAAGGAACTTCTAGAGTGGTGTCGTCAGCATGCCACCTGAACTGTCGAACAGTAGGCTAATGTTATTTTCACAGATGAGTCCCGCTTTGGTACGGAGAGTGATTCTCGACGGATTCACAGCTTGAGGGAACGTAGAACTCGATTTCGGGACTCAAACACTGTGGAAACAGAACTGTATCGAGGAGTATCCGCAATGGTGTGCCTAGGGACTATGTTAATCACATGAACACCTCTTCACGAAATTGTACAGGTGAATCGGCAAGGTTTAACTGCCGTCAGGTATCGTGACCAGATCTCAGGACCTCACGTGCGGTTGTTGAGAGGTGCTGTGGGACCAGACTTCGTATTGATGGACAATAATGCTCGACCTCGTACAGCACAGATGCTTATGTTTTTCTTGGAAACGGAAGCTATTGCAACCGTGGCTTGGCCGGATCGCTCTTCCGGTTTGACTCCCGTATACAATGTCTGGGACGCACAGGGAGACGGGTTGCATCAGGTCAGCTTCATCAACCACTCTCCAAGATCTGCGAACATTTCTGCACGAGGAACTGGCGTTATCGCCTCAACATGAGATTGATGACGTCATTCTCAGCAAGCCACCTCCTTTCCCCGTTGTCATGCCTGTATTGCTGCCAGAGGGGGGCACACCTCATACTGATCACATTGACCAGTTGTCAGAATGTGTGTGCAAATCTGTGAAGTTGGAAAAACGAAAAACATCGTCTACCTGTATGCATGTTACAGTTGCTTACGTTATGTATTCTTTACGTTGTTTCTACTCTATCACCTGTGTGTACTACTTCGTGACAAAACAAATGCAAGCTTCCAAAATTACCGTTTTTTGCTTGAATTTCGGCACCAGTGTACCAACCTTACGTATCGCTCCCATAGGGATCGTCAGAAGAATATTAGATTAATTACAGCACGCACGGAGGCAGTTAATCATTTTTCCCGCGCTCCTGACGTGGATGGAACAGGGGAAAAACCCAAATCGCCGGCACAGTGGGATGTATCCTCTGCCATGCAGTTGTGGTTTGCAGAGTAGGGATGCAGACGAGCGCTCACCAGTGACTCTCGTAAGGTTAAGGCACTGAGAACCGGATGGGCGGCAGGCAAGAGCCGCGTCGGCAGCCGGTCGCCTTGTAACCTACCTGGCGGGGTGCCGGCCGGCTACCTGGGCCAGCGCAGCTCACTTTCAGCGGACTCAAGGCTGGCCGCCGGCGTTCGCAGCCTGTCCTGAATCGCCGCCACGCCTCCCACTGCGGCACAGGTTTTGTATGCTGCCGGGCTGCGTGCAGCGTGGGTGGCGACCACGACGCTCTCTCAAGCAGAACTATTACTTAACCGCACTCTCGTCAGTCCGTTCGATAATACTTCGATCAGCAAAACTGGCCCATAATATCGATGTAAAAGCAGATATGGGTCCAGGGTTCCCGCGCCTTTAACGTGCCCCAAATTCGTACGATAACAACAAATGTTATAAAATACAGTAATCATAAGAGTAATTTATGACATCAATAGTTAGATCTCTCCGTTGTCAAAGCATTCAAGAAATAGCAATTTAAGATTTGAAAAGCACTCGCCCACAAATTTGGCAGATACACAAATCAAAAAGTTTTACATCGCTTCGGTTGCGAGAGTTCCGGAACCTGTACAGAAAATAGGAATAGAGATCAACATAAACATCATTTCCGCCATTTTGCTCTTGAAAACCACACATTGCATGTTGTACAACAATGCAGCGAGACCGTCAGAGATGGTGGTCCAGACTACTGTACACACCGGTACCTCTAATACCCAGTAGGGTCGTGGCATACTAGCCACAAGTTCATCAAGGCACTGTTGGTCCAGTTTTTCCCACTCCTCAACGGCGATTCGGCGTGGATCCCTAAGAGTGGCCGGCCGGAGTGGCCGAGCGGTTCTAGGCGCTACAGTATGGAACTGCGGGAGTGCTACGGTCGCAGGTTCGAATCCTGCCTCGGCCATGGATGTGTGTGATGATGTCCTTAGGTTAGTTAGGTTTAAGTAGTTCTAAGGTCTAGGGGACTGATAACCTCAGATGTTAAGTCCCATAGTGCTCAGAGCCATTGGAACCCTAAGAGTGGTTTTTGGGTCACGTCGTCCATAAACAGCCCTTTTCACTGTGTCCCAGGCATATTCGATAGGGTTCGTGTCTGGAGAACAAGCTGGCCACTCTAGTCGAGCGATGTCGTCATTCACAAGATGTGCACAATGGGGCCGCGAATTGTCGTTCATGAAGACGAATGCCTCGCCAATATGCTGCCGATATGGTTGCACTATTGATCGGAGGATGGCATTCACGTATCGTACAGCCGTTACGGCGCCTTCCATGACCACCAGATGCGTACGTCGCCCCACATAATGCCACCCTTGCTGCACGCGCTGGACAGTGTCTCTAATGTGTTCAGGCTGACCGGGTTGCCTCCAAGCACGTCTGCGACGATTGTCTGGTTGAAGGCATGCGCCACAATCATCGGCGAAGAGAACGCGATGCCAATCCTGAGCGGTTCATTCGACATGTTGTTGGGCCAATCTGTATCGTGCTGCGTGGTGTCGCTGGTGGATGCAAAAATAGACCTCGCCATGGACGTCGAAAGTGGAGTTGGACATCATGCAACCTATTGCGCACAATTTGAGTCGTCACACGACGTCCTCCGGCTGCACGAGATATTATTCAACATGGTGGCGTTGCTGTCAGGGTTCCTCCGAGCCATAATCCGTAGGTAGCGGTCGTCCACTGCAGTAGTAGCCTTCGGACGGCCTGAGCGAGGCATGTCGTCGACAGCTCCTGTCTCTCTGTATCTCCTGCATGTCCGAACAACATCGCCTTGGTTCACTCTGAGAAGCCTGGACAATTCCCTTGTTGAGAGTCCTTCCTGGCACAAAGTAACAATGCGGACGCGTTCCAATCGCGGTACTGACCGCCTAGGCATGGTTGAACTACAGACAACACATCCGCGTACCTCCTTCCTGGTGGAATGACTGGAACTGATGGCTGTCTGACCCCCTCCATCTAATAGGCGCTGCTCATGCATGGTTGTTTACATCTTTGGACGTGTTCAGTGACAACTCTGAACAATCAAAGGGACTGTGTCTGTGACACAATATCCACAGTCAACGTCTATCTTCCAGAGTTCTGGGAACCGGGGTGATGCAAAACTTTTTTTGAAATGTGTATGTGTGAAACTTCCTGGCAGATTAAAACTGTGTGCCGGGAAGTGACCAGAATTCCGGACATTTGACTTTCGTGGGCAAGTGCTCTACCGACTGAGCTACCCAAGCACGAGTCACGACGAGAGTTGCAGATCAGCACACCTCCGCTGCAGAGTGAAATTTCAATTTGGAAACATCCCACGGGCTGTGGCTATGCTATGTCTCTGCAATATCCTTTCTTTCAGGAGTGCTAGTTCTGTAAGGTTCGCAGGAGAACTTATGTGAAGCATGGAAGGTAGGAGCCGAGGTACTGGCAGGATTAAAATTGTGACGACGGGTTGTGAGTCGCGTTTGGGTAGTTCAGTTGGTAGTGCACTTGGTCGCGCAAGACAAAGATCCAGAGTTAGTCTCGGTCCGGCACACAGTTTTAATCTTCCAGGAAGTTTCATATCAGCGCACACTCCAATGCGGAGTGAAATTTCATTCTGGAACTATGTGTGTGATTTACACTACGTATGAAGTCGAAGTATGGTTTCACAGTTGTCAGTATTTCATTTTTTTATTTTTATTTCTTTTTTTTTATAGCGAGAGGGGATGAACGCTTTTGCTTTTGTCTTGTGCTGCTTACCTTCCTGTGCTGTTAGTCATGCAAATCTTGTCGGGTTGGTTGTCGGCAGCAAACGTGGTCAGCCTATAGATGGGCGTGATTTGCTGGCGAAAGTTTCCTCCTTGGGCAGTCAGGACGCAAACCCATCCAAATGAGCAAATGACTGAAAGTGTCTTGTTTTAAACACAATTTGTAATTCCCTAAATTTCCTTACCATTTTAGAGACGTTTAGTTTTCACGCTGCTTTATTTTCCGGAAGTTAGCAGGACAATAAGAACGTTTTTTGTTTTTAATATATTTAAGTGGGCGGCATGGCTCACATGTATAACCGATACGAAATAATTTGATAGAGTGAATTACAGGTGCCGAAACAGTCGTTACAGGTTTTTGTGCGCGCTGCTGTCTGTAGGAAATTTCTGTAATAAAATGTAGTCAGTGTTCTATGAGATACTGCTGTAGAACTGACACGTCAATTGCTACTGAGTAACTGTTAGTAGTCAGTTCCGACAACCTCACGCCCACTGTGCCCCTGTTTTGCAGTTGGTCATAATACATCCCCACATCGTCTGGAACCAGTTACATATGTAATACGCACCAGTCCACTGAGAGCTGCCAGCCACAGCGCTGAGGTGTGTGTGTGTGTGTGTGTGTGTGTGTGTGTGTGTGTGTGTGTGTGTGTGTGTATTCCCAGCTTCTGAATGTGTCATATTCAATCAGTACCGCATAAATGCCGAAGTTCTTGCGCACATCCATCATCGCAGGTATCGCCATCGTGTATAAACGCTCATAGGATTTCGTGCAGATCAAACTTGTTGGCCAGTGAATTCATAACAGCAGCTGCTTCAAGCAGTGTATGGAGAAACTTCAGTGTGACGTTAAATACGCCGAAGTATTATCGATTCCTTGGACAGTGCACACAATTCAATTACTAGTTCCTACGATAAGACATTCCTTGTTACTGTAATTATTTCTTCCCGACAACATTAAATTAGCTAAAATTCTTTGAGAGATAAAGAACGGGATTTCTGAATGTTTTGTCCTCGACTCTCATGTGTAGAAAGTGTCAAGGATTGAGGATTAGTGCTATGTAGAACCGTTTCATCATTGCGAAATGGTGTACTCAATAATCTTTACGGGACTGACTTCAATCGCTTAGACAATGACAATGCTAGAAAGGCCAAAACGTGCAAATGAATTTGCAGTAGACACAAATGGTTCAAATGGTTCTGAGCACCACGGAACTCAACTTCTGAGGTCATAGTTCCCTAGAACTTAGAACTACTTAAACCTAACTAACCCAACGACGTCACACACACATCCATGCCCGAGGCAGGATTCGAACCTGCGACCGTAGCGGTCGCGCGGTTCCAGATTGTAGCGCCTAGAACCGCTCGGCCACCACGGCCAGCGCAGTAGAGATAGAATATAGTAAATCTTACAGAAGAAATGTGTAGGATTTCTTTCAAGAATTAGTACCGTTGGCTAATTTTAATCACAAGGGGAGGCCGCCGATTGTGAAATTCAGATTGGATTCATACTGCGCATAATAAAAGCTCATGGCCAGAGGTGTAATGTGGCAAAGCAGCAAGATGCACTTCTAAGCCGTTGTCGAGAAAATCGACAGTTAAAGGAAACCGTTGCGGTGAAATACTCTCTACGATTAATAGTGTTCTACAGCGTCGTGGCGCAGCGGTAAGCGCACGGGTTCGTAATCCGAAGGTCGCCGGATCGAATCTCGCGCGATACAATTTTTTTAATTATTAGTTTTTGTAATTCAAATATATATATATATATATATATATATATAACTATTAATGAATTGCTTATGCATGCTGGTGAAGGCGGATCACTCTCCAATTGTACCGCCTCCATTTTTCCGTTTTTTTTTAACAGGGTGTACCAAAGCTCTCCCGTCCCCACTGATTTTCGACGATGTTGTAAGTTGCGCTAGGGACCGGATCTACCTTCTTTCGAAGTTAGCAGGCAACTACGCTGTTATGCGGCGGCTCGTTTCGGCCCATTCAACATCTGTCCTTCAAGTGTAACGCGCGAGTAACGGAGTTTATATTTCATACCTGCTACAGCGAATTTGTGTTCGTGGGGTCTCTATTCTAATTCGAACGTTTGACTTACGCTATACGTATTCGTTTCTACGTCTTCCGTTAACTATACGTGGTTAACATTATGAAGACAATTAATAACATTTGTGAAATACAACTTCGTTTGCGGAAAACATGATGTTCGAAGTCGCCAGTTTTTCCACGACAAACGACTTTCAACAACTTATTATATGCATAATAGTTGCAACTGATTGCCGGGAATTATATATATTTGAATTATAAGAAACAAATACTAAAAAAAAAATTGCATGGTGCGAGATTCGATCGGCGACCTTCGGATTACAAACCCGAGCGCTTACCGCTGCGCCACGACGCTGTGGAAAATTATTAATCGTAGAAAGTATTTCACCGCAACGGTTTCTTTTAACTGTCGATTTTCTCGACAACGGCTGAGGAGTGCATCTTGGTGCTTTGCCACATTACACCTCTGGCCATGAGCTTTAATTATGCGCAGTATGAATCGAATCTGAATTTCACAATTGGCGGCCTCCCCTTGTCAGTGTAGGTCTGTCTAGCGTCGTGGGAGAAAGTGATCGATGTATATGTCTCTAGGCTAGTAATAAAGCATTCCAAACAATAGCGTTGTACCTGGCTTGTGAAGGGCTCATACTCGGATGCCTGTTTGTCCACACCGGAATTTGCCGACTGTCTCAACCAGTGTGACCAGAATGAAGAAACGAAGTATTGTATTGCTGGTAAGTATTTAGACCGCGGTATGCCACTTAATACCAGCTGTTGCCGCAGTTGGAAACACGTGGTAGTTCAACGTCCTGCCGGCACTGGAATGTCCGTGAGATAATGACAGTTTCCAATTGAGACACCGCCCGGAGTTTCCCCTCAGCTAGCAGCTCGCACGTGGTGACGTAATGGCTCTTTCCACTGCTTTGTGTGTGTGTGTGTGTGTGTGTGTGTGTGTGTGTGTGTGTGTGCGCGCGCGCGCGCGTTATGCTTACGTTGTCCACGTTACCGGAACTGTACTTCTTCCTGTCACGGTTCTTGGTTTCAAGCAACACGTTTGGATCTCTAGAATCTAAACCGTCAGTATCTTTATTGATTGGATCTTTCTATTGTGAGGTTTACCCTAGGCTTATTTTGAAACATGGAGTTCCTACGACGGTGCTGCCAAGTGTCCAGTTTGTTTTGTCGGGTAATAAATGGCTTTTATAACATTTAAAATCCATTAACACATGCGAGAAAATCACACGGGATGTATGTGATGTGGAATAGGAGCCTCAGCCTTCACATGTCACAGGTTATCAAAAAATAGTACAAAAGACACATCTTCTTGACATTAATCCACCTGCTGATTGGCGTTTAACTCTCTCAAACGAGTAGTGGAAATAAAACAAATTCAGAGGTTACAGTGAAATATACGATTTTTCACCTTAGCTGTAGCCTAATACGATTATTTACGTCGTGGATGTGCCATTAAAGTGGTTACTCATATCGCCCATCGTGTGTGTTTACTGTCATGCTGGTAACGGCTTATGTAGTAGACTCGGACGATAACAATTGATAAAGATTTAAAGAACAATACCACCGTAGTGGTATATTTACTCACACATATAACCTTGTCTACATCGCACAGAACATTGCTATGCTTGATGTTTAGCTCCGAATGCCACTGCGGCAGCAGTGTTGCTTAAATCGTTGACGTGCATGGAACATTGTTGACGTTAGTCCACAAAGAAAGCTGTTACACCTTTAAGTAACAGACGTACGTTGCCATACACCCACAGCGGGTGGCTGTAACTGTACAAGGATAAGCGTAAGCACTTCCAAACAAAGAATTTGTAGCTGTGGCATCCTAGACGAAAATCTCTACTATTTACATTACTAGAAGCTGCAGATGTTGCCTTCAGTTCGAAGACTGGTTTGGCACAGCTCTCCGTGCTACTCTTTCCTGTTGCAAGCCTCTACATCTACAAACAACTAATGCAACCTAAATCCTTTTCGACCTGTTTACTTTAGTCACCTCTTCTATATTGGTTAATTCTTACAAAGAAGAAAACAGCAACCAGCCACTATTAATACTGCTATTTATTTAGGTAAATAGCGCCGTAACCGGTTT
Source organism: Schistocerca piceifrons (assembly GCF_021461385.2). Taxonomy (NCBI): domain Eukaryota; kingdom Metazoa; phylum Arthropoda; class Insecta; order Orthoptera; family Acrididae; genus Schistocerca; species Schistocerca piceifrons. The sequence goes on from NC_060141.1 coordinate 537,772,016, forward strand.
CGATCAGGCAAGTTCATCATCAGACGGCTGTTCACATGATTATATCAAGATGCACTTTACATTATCGTCCGTTTTCGATTTTTATTATTCCACTGTGGCGAAGTACACACCAAAAATACTTCGCCACAGTGGAATAATAAAAATCGAAAACGGACGATAAAGTGCATCTTAAAAATCATGTGAACAGCCGTCTGATGATGAACTTGCCAGATCGAAACCGGTTACGGGGCTATTTACCTAAATAAATAGCAGTATTAATAGTGGCTGGTTGCTGTTATCTTCTTTGTAAGAATTAACCTACATTACTTTTCTCTTGTACTAAATTGGCTATCCCCCGATGTTTCAGAACGTGCCCTGTCAACGAATTCAATCTAATTGTATTCAGCGTCTCCTCAAAAGTTACATCGTCTACCCTTTTAATCTTGAGCAACCTTCGGTAGCACCATATCTTACAAATTTTAAGAAAATGAAACACCTACAGCCGTCTTTACGATGTCCAGTAACTTCATCGTAACGTATTGTCATAAGTAAAACCTAAAATGTTGGCATTTGTAGAAAAGCTTTAAGAGCGGTGGGACAGTGGTGTAATTTTTTGCAAGTGGAACGAATGCGCAGTTGGTAAACAGTGTGGGCTGCAGCGCGGAGTGGTATGGGCTCCAGATGCCGACGAATGCGGCGCCGCCCACGGATCTGTACCTAGCCGCCGCCGCCGCCGTCTGCGCGGAGCCCGAGAATAGCCGCGGCGCCGCGAGGCGGGCCAAGTGTCGGTCAGGCTGGCTTGCAACACTCCGCGGTAACGGAACGCGCGGGCTTCCGCTATTGGCGGCCCAGAGTCACGCCACTCGTGACGCGGCCGGCGGCTGGCCAATGGCGGCCGAGGCGTGAGGGCGAGCCCCTGGCCCGCGAGGCACGCGGCATTCCGCGGTGGCCGCCGCCGGCGCTTCCTGCGCCGTGTCCCGTGGCATTGCCGTCATGCCTGGCGATCGCTCGCCACCGCGGCCGGCAGCCCAGACCACAGCACAGCGGAGACCGGCGCAGAGCCCAGCGGCTTCGCTTGTCTTGTCCTCTCCCTTCCTCTGCTTCCGAACGCTCGATTGCGGCGGAATCCCAACCGTCTCCTCCTCGGGCGCAACAGGTGGCCGCCCTCGCCTTCCCATTGGAAAAAGTTGTTGGAATTCGGAGGCACCATATCTTGCGACGGCACTTCACCGGCAAGTCGTCGGACAGCTCTGCCTCTCCCTCCATTAGCCGGGTAACTTGGAGTCGAACCGTCCTACGAGTTTGCGTGCGCGGTGAAAGTGATGCAGACACCTGACACTCCTCCAGCCGTTAAGTTTGAAAGACTGCGGTTTCACGGTGGTAAACAGACGAATGCTTACCTTGCGTTTTCAAGCCCACTAGTATCTTTTTAGTCCACGACAACTTACTCTAGAGAAATGTAGGTACACGCGAGACATTGCAGACCCCATGGCTTATCTTAGAAAATACGCTGAAGAAAGGCAAACATTTATAGTGCTCAAACTAACTTTTGACTGTATAGACCGGAATACACTGTTTGGAATTCTAAATGTTCAAGATCGTTGAATAAGTAATGCCCCACATTTTTTTTTTTTTCCTCAGATGTTTATTGTTAAGAGTCAGAATTTGATAACAATATAGCGGGTGATCAAAAAGTCAGTACAAATTTGAGAACTTAATAAACCACGGAATAATGTAGATACAGGGGTAAAATTTGACACATGCTTGGAATGACATGGGGTTTTATTAGAACCCAAAAAAACACCCCATATTGCTAGACCCGTGAAAAATCTCTTGCGCGCGTCGTTTGGTGATTATCGTGTGCTCAGCCGCCACTTTCGCCATGCTTGGCCTCCCGGGTCCACAGACCTCAGTCCGTGCGGTTATTGGCTTTGTGGTTACCTGAAGTCGCAAGTGTATCGTGATCGACCGACATCTCTAGGGATGCTGAAAGACAACATCAGACGCCAATGCCGCACCATAACTCCGGACATGCTTTACAGTGCTGTTCACAACATTACTCCTCGACTACAGCTATTGTTGAGGAATGATGGCGGACATATTGAGCTTTTCCTGTAAAGAACATCTTTGCTTTGTCTTACTTTGTTACGCTAATTATTGCTATTCTGATGAGATGAAGCGCCATCTGTCGGACATTTTTTGAACCTTCGTATTTTTTTCGTTCTAATAAAACCCCATGTCATTCCAAGCATGTGTGTCAATTTGTACCTCTCGATCTACATTATTCCCTGATTTATTCAGTTTTCAAATTTATACTGACTTTCTGATCACCCGGTACATCAACATGTCTTCTCCATGTCCACATTTTCTATGCAGTCTCCATCACGTTCTATTGCCGTACGCCAACGCTGCAGAGGAGCGTGTATTCCCTGCCGGTAAAAGCTCTTGTCCTGCAGGGGTAGCCATGCTTTCAATGCATGACTGACACTCTCGTCATCTTCAAAGTGTGTTCCTCCTAGAGAATCTCTCCGTCGGTCTCAAAACGCTGCAACAATTCAGATGAAATGGCCTTTCTTTGAATCTTGTGGTCCACTGTGAGCATCCGTGTAACCCATCGTGAACGCCTCTTTGAATATCAGTGTCTCGATCGTTGCAGACGTACTTCCAATGTTGACCGACAACTGTAGAGCCGGTCGGACAAATAATGGCATCCGCACGATTCAGCGTGTCAGGAGCAGTGGCTGTGACAGGATGTCCCGAGCGTGGCTGATCATGGAGCTCTGTTTCTGCATTTCCTGAGGCTGTAACTTTCTTTACCCATAGCCCAACCATACTCCTATCAATTTCAGCATCGCAATACACTGCACACAAACGTTTATGGATGTTCACCATGGTTTTTTTTTCTGCACACAAGAATTCAATAACATCACACTGCTTGTAACGTGAGTCGTATATGGACGCCATTTTCACACTGAACTATGGCTCTGCCATCTGCCAGAACGGTTCAAAACTTCACCGGCGCAGAGAACTAACATCATATGTGAAGCACCAACAAGGACGTTTGTCATTTTTTTATTCTGGGACATTACTTATCGAACGACCCCCGTAGAACAGATAAAGTACATGGATCGAAGCGTTATCTACACTTGAAGGAGAACCAGAGTGCTGTTCAGGAAGCACATAGATTTTGAGTTGGTTTGTCATTCATTACTAGAGATCTTGGACAATGAACTCTCGAAGTTTCAATGATGAAATCGCATCCGAAGTCCCTGAAACACAATTAAATGTGTTGTGAGAGTTTCCTGCCTTGTCCACTTTCTGAAGCAATGCGTCAGTACAAGCTCGTTGAACAACGTTTCCGTGGATTGCTTCCAAGCAAACTTGCACGGGGTACATCTAGAAGGGTGTTATATATACTCCTGGGTTTTAAAGACATCTGTGACCACTTTCCGTATTTTAGAAACGATAACAAACCAGCTGCTTTGTTTATGAAGGAATTCGTGGTTTGCCTAGCAACCCTACACTCACAAGGACGGGCTTCCAAATTGTATCCTGGATGTTTTCAAGCCGACTTAACAGGTTTCTGGCCGATCCTGAGCTTCAAAAAAGTGTTTTCATAGCAAAACCCAGAATCCACATGAGACTCCAAACACACTCATATGGAAACAATGCTATAGAATTATAATTACAGAATTATAATTAAAAAGTACTAAAATATCCTAATCGATATTTTCAAATCACATCATGAGAGAAGCGTACTGTAAGCAAAGAGATTAAACAGAGAAAAATTTGTAGAAATGTTTTGAATAGTTCATAAGAAAAAGGTACATATACAGTATTATTTTTTCAAAATTAGACTTTTATGGAATTTAAAAATTTAATACATTTGACCTGCTTAACTTAACAGTAAATGTATTAATTTCATGTAAAAAATGATGCAAAATTTCACTTCCGTATCTTCAAAATTATGGGTTTTGTGCATTTTATAACTGTTTTCACGAACGTGCCCCTGTAAGTCATTGGGCATGAAAATGAAGCAGTACTTATGAATGGAGTGAGGGAGAGTTTTAGAATTTCCTCAATATCGGTGAATCTGTACATTGAGCAAGTAGTAACGGAAACAAAAGGAATTATAATTAAGGCATAAAAAAATTAAAACTTTAAGGTTTGCCGATGACATCGAAACTGCAAAGGATTTGGGGTATTAACTGAACGAAATTGATATTGTCTTGGAAAGAGGTTGTAAGCTAAAAAAGAGTAATGGAATGTAGTCCAATTAAATCAGGTGATGCTGAAGGAATTATACTAGGAAATGACACATGAAAACCGTGGATGAGTTTTGCTATTCAGGGAGAGAATCCTATGACGCCCCATTTACAGAGTGGGAGCTCCTGAGTGCCCTTGCGCATTGCCCCGACACAGCTCCTGGGCCTAATCGGATTCACAGCCAGATGATTAAACATCTCTCATCTGACTACAAGCGGCATCTCCTCGTCGTCTCCAACTGGGTCTGGTGCGATGGCGTCTTTCCATCGCAATGGCGGGAGAGCACCATCATTCCAGTGCTCAAACCCGGTAAATAGCTATCGGCCCATCAGCCTCACCAACGTTCTTTGTAAGCTGCTGGAATGTATGGTATGTCGGTGGTTGGGTTGGGTCCTGGAGTCACGTGGCCTACTGCCTCCATGTCAGGGCAGCTTCCGCCAGGGTCGATCTACCACTGATAATCTTGTCCCTCGAGTCTGCCATCCGAACAGCCTTTTCCAGACGGCAACACCTGGTTGCCGTTTTTTTTTTTATTTACTTAAAGCATACGACACGACCTGGCGACATCATATCCTTGCCACATTGTACGAGTGTGGTCTCCAGGGCCCGCTCCCGATTTCAATCCGAAACCTTCCGTCTCTCCGTACTTTCCGTGTCCAAGTTGGTGCCTCCCGTAGTTCCACCCATATCCAGGGGAATAGAGTCCCGCAAGGCTCTGTATTGAGTGTCTGGCGCAGTTGTTAGCTCGGTTACTGCTGCTGCAATGACATTTTGTCAAGATTTAAGTGAGTTAGTACGCGGTGTTACAGTCGGCGCACGAGCGATGGCGCAGCATCTCCGAGGCAGCGATCAAGTGGGGATTTTCCCGTACGACCATTACACGAGTGTACCGTGAATATCAGGAATCCGGTACATCATCAAATCTCCGACATCGGTGCAGCTGAAAAAACTTCCTGCAGCAATGGGACCAACGACCATTGAAGAGAATCGAGGGCCCGAGCACAGCGCGATGTTCTGTCTGTTTACATATCGATGTATTTGAATACACATATCTATATCAGTTTGACGCTTTTGTATTACAGCCATCACTATGACAGTTTGCGCACGTAGGCACGGGTAAGTTTTCAGGTAATGAAATGTACAGTGATAATTCTCCCACACTCGTTGCCTCTACGGTGTCAGACAAAATTTGAAGTGTGTGCATTTCATAATACTTAAATGATGCTTGCACCTCGATCTGCGCATCTCAGTGTTTCATAAACGCTAGTGGAATCATCAAGTAATGCAGAAACGGTTTCCAGTCCACGTACAGACTCAACTGAAAATTGTAGAGAACGGGATGGTTTGTAGTGATCACTATTTTTTTACGCCTTCATTGCTACGCAGCGATCACTGTCCCTTTGGCGCTCCCATCAAATGGAATCTTCCCTGAGAGACAGTTGATAATGGCTCAGAATTTCTGTTACCCACAGCCTCTCGAGACTATATTCAAGAGAACCTCTCAGGTGCCCACTGTAGCTCTGTCCAGAAGCAGTCTTCCGACACAATCTTATGGGAACAGTCTCTAAATCGTAATAGCAACTTCGGAACAACAGGTAGGCTTTTCGGTTTTGAGGCAATATCGTGCATTGTTCTGTTCAGTTTTTAGCCAACAAAAATACTATTCTAAGTTGCGTTTTAGGCTCATAATATCAGACAGCCCTACTAGTACCTTTTAAAGAAAAAATTAAAGGATTTGAGCTTCAGGAAGCTCTTTCGCTTTTTTCTTGTTCTGAACGGGACTGTAAAGGACACTGCCTTATCATGAGAAACTTGGAGCTTGTCTTGGCAGAATTTGCACCGTGAGTTTTCTGAACGTGTGTCTTCTGTCCCCCTCGTTGCAGTTATTGGCTGTAAGCCGAGTGCCACTTCGGTGGGGACGGGGTTTCATTTCGGAGATTTTCTTGTCCCGGGGAGGAAGGGCTTTCAGCAGCTTCCCCTGATATTCGGACTAATCACCACATGGTGGGGAAAGGGCATCGATAGAATGAAACAGGTACTTCCTGCAGTGTCAGAATACTTGCTTGTATATAATTTCCTTGAGATAAAAAAGCTTCTGTAAACAAATCAGCAAGGATTTAGAAAGCGTCGCTCAACTCAGTTTCCCATTTTCTCGCATTATATCCAACAAACCACGGATGAAGGACAACAGGCAGGTTCCATAGTCGTACATTTCCACTGCAGACTGTTTACAAAGGCCCGGACATACAGAATACGTTCCCAGAAACGTGGTTGGTTCGAAGTACGTTGTCGTGTTAAAGTGTTCGTCAGACAAGGGTATAGTCAGGAGTGCCCCAGGGAAGTGTGACAGAATAGGGCCGCTCCTGTTCTGTACATAAATAAATGATCCGACGAACAGGGTGATATACCTGATAACGCTGTAGTGTATAGGACAGAGCTGCCATTGAGTGACTGTAGGACGATACAGGATGACTTGAACAGAATTCCTACTTGCAGTGATGAATGGCATCTTGCTCTGAATGTAGGAAAATGCGAGGTAAATGACCAGGAAAAACAGTTAAGTTCGAATACGGTATTGGTGGTCTGCTGTTTGGGATAGTGACGTAGATTAACAATCTATACAACGTTCCAAAGCGGTATGCTCCAGTTTATTGCGAGAATGATTCGAAAGTGTAGCTCATGTATAAAGGACGCAAAGTACAGAATACTAGTGCGACCCATTCACGAATAGTGATAGTGTGTATGGGATCGCCCCCTGGTCGGATTAAAGGAAGTCATCGAAGCAATTCGGAGGCATGTCGCTAGTTTGTTTGCTGTAAGTTTCATCAACGCACGAATGTTGCTGAAATCGTTCGTAAACTCAAACTGGAATCTCTGGAGGAAAGACGATCTCCTTTTCGCGAAACACTGTCGAGAAAATTTAGAGAATCGGGATTAGCGACAGTCTGCAGAACGATCCTACTGCCAACAACGTAAATCTAGAGTAAGGACCGTGAAGACAAGAAGAGAGGAATTAGGGCTCAGGTATATAAACAGTAATTCTCCCCCTCGTTTCATTTGAGAGTGGAACAGTAAAGGGAATTTCAAGTAATTGTACGAGGTATCCTCCGCCATGCATTTTACGGTGGCTTGCGGAGTATTTATGTACGTGGAAATGTGCTAAGATTCACGCTGTGCAAAGCAGTCAGTGCGAGCTCTAAAGCTGTCAGATTCCTTGCGTGTTGTTATTGTTGTTTAAAACAAGCTCGTAGAACTGAGTCCTCCGTGCCGAGGTGGAGTGACACACAGTTCTCGGGTTTCCACCCGGGTGAGTCATAGAAATGGAGCGGTGCTCTAATGCGTCAGTGTATCGTCTGTCACCATTTTCATGACCACATCCTGCTGAGAACTCGAGAATGTTACATCGACATGAACATGACCTCTAATTTTCGAAACGAGTTGTCATGAATTAATCCAAAGTCATTATAAAGGTGTGTGTGTGTGTGTGTGTGTGTGTGTGTGTGTGTGTGTGTGTGTGTGTATGTACGCACTTGTATTTTCGCCAATCAAAACTTACAATTAATGTCTCGTAATTAGTTGCTCTTTCTGGAAACAGTAGAAATAGTACACCACAATCACGAAAAGTTTTAATACTTTTTTGTCGATAATGCGTATATTTGACATCTTTCGAAAGACAGCAGTAATCGTCGAATCCCGGTTGGTTGGAGTCAAGTCATTAACAGATTTCCTAGAAACAAGAATCCTTCAGACTTTCTTCGCGAATTTCACAAACGGAAAAACTCTCGGTTTCCCACAGTAGGTTTCAGACTATGCAATGGTTGAATGAGAGCGAAACAGTTAGTTTGCTGGAAATGTAAGGAACTTCCTCTGAAACTGGTAGTCTCGGCAAAAAGTTTGTGTATCTACGAATGCTTCGGGAGACTGCTAAATGTGTATCGAGTGAATAGTAATTCGCTTTAGCAACACAAATGACAGTAATTGCACAGGCACAACTGAAGAAACCGGATCAGTGATTGAGAGAAGCACCTATGCGTAGATCTGTAGTTCAGCTGACTAGGCAGTGCAGTGAGTCATACAGCAGAGTGAAAAGTATGCATGACGCGTTTCGGAATTACTTTGATCTTCAGAAATCCAAGTGAAATAGTGGCACAAGAGCGTTACAAAAGGTAGTCTGTCATCTGATACAACGTCCACAACTGGTAACGCTCTTGTCTTTCCGCTACCTATTCACTTGGATTTCTGAGGATGGAAATGATTTCGAAACGCGTCTTGCATAATTCTCCGTCATTCTTCACCTGCTGTACGACTCGCTTTGCTACCTAGCGAGCTGAACTACAAATGTACGCATAATTACTAGAATGGTCGTTAGTCTCCTATGTGACTTTGTCATTCCTTTATTAAGAGAAGTCTTGTAAGGATAGGTCATTGGAATTCGAGCCCAGTTACTATCTGAAGTTAGCCTGTGCGTTACCGACTTGGGTAACAAGCTCTGAATGGGAAGTGCGGGTATTACGCTGTTTTACGGGCGCTGCTGCTGACGCGGTAATGTCTTCAGCCCTGGACCAAGGACGACCACTATTTAGAGCCGGCTGGAGGCGGCAGCTTGTGCTGCGAGAAATGTCGGGAGAAAGGCCTGCCTCAAGTCGGTCTCTCTGCTGTCTTTATCCTCTGGATCACTCCCAAGGGAGTCTTCAAATCCACAGTCGTGTTTTGTACGGATTTGTTAGTGGACAGGAAGGCTTAGGGGTGGCAGCGATTCTGCCTCATTACATTTTCCGAGGGGCACGCCCTTCTTTCGTATACGACTCAGTTCCAGGCTGTTGCGCAACGTTACGATTTGATGGATAGCTCTGGGTGCTTACGGGGGCACTAACTGCGGAAGTCTCTGTCGCCAGCACTGTGTCACGTGCGAAACGAGATTCATAAAATGAGTGCCGTGAGTAAACTTTCTGCGTAACTCGCGCTGCAATATACCTAAACATACATCTAGTCTTTTGTTCTCTGAAACCTGGGTTTTCCTACGGTGGCAACGTGGTACCGATGCTGTAGGATCAGTAGAAAATGGGAAAGATAACACTGTGAGGTGATGCAATTCTTCTGCAGGCATCGATATCCTATTTCAGGTCATTTAAAGGTGTTACTTTCGATATTTTCTTCGGAACGCGTATAGAAAATTATTGTATTTCCATGTGACAATTTCCTGTATCGCTGCATGTCCTATTAGTTAGACGAGAAAAATTCTGCATTTATGGCGGAGGCACCTTGCATAATTTTAACCTCGTGTTGTTAACTCTATTTGTAGCCCTCGTCGGAATGCTACGACCAACCATGGCCTGGCCGTTATAATCCCCCACCCGTTTCCTCTCGATTTTTTCATCCACTCGGGGTAGATATGAGCACTGAGCGAGTGATTCATTGCTAAACAGTCTGAAACAACTCCTTACTCAAGGCTGATTGATTATTCGCGAAACTCGTGTGCATTTGCAGCCTCTAACACAACCGGATGTACTCAAATGTTCTTCTCTAGAACATTTTCGACATTTGTAAAAAATAGTCGACCATAAGGAACAGATACCTGTCGACACCTTCAAATTTTTATGACGAGAGAGTAATATGACCATTCTCCACGTCAGTATATCTAGGAACAACGAGAACGAACGTGTTCATTATACGCAAAAGTACTGCAAAGTACCGGAGTTTTATATGGAAGCTAACACAGCAAGGTGCAATCTTGATAACAAGTATGTTACTGTCGCCGTGAAAAGGATTCTTGTCTCTGTTCACTCACTTTATAATTTGTTCACAGCTACCAAGATATTTCGCAGTCCACTTGGCAAAAAATCTAGACTTCGTGGAATTAAGGCAATGTAACAGCCTTTAAGAACATTTGTAAATTAATGCTTTGAATGACTTACTCGTACCAATTTCGAACAAAATCATATATGACGACTTTTCTGGAGCCGTCATATGATTTGGAGGCTACAAACAAATAAGTTTCTCTTCCCGTAAGCTTCTTATCACTCTCCTCTGGTGCTGAAGACAAGAAGTTTCACTGTCTCTAATTCTGTATTTGTTACTATGATGATAATTCTGTATTTCACAGTTTTCAACATGGCTGTTTCTCAGCATACTTGTAGAACTTTCAAACATAGCAATTATACAGCCAATCGGTTGCAAATAACTTCTGTACAATAAAACAAAATACGTTCCAGCCTTGTCACGTATGCCTAGCTACGAATATCATCTGATTGAACCAGATGTTTTATTTTTTACTTGAGCATAGGTGCTCTAAATTCTGACCATTGCTTTCTCGCACTGTAGTTTTATGATTTCTCAAAATTTCACCCCTTAACAGGTGTCGAAACCTATGCCAATTGTATCAAACAGTTATTTGCAACCGGTTGGCTGTATAATTCCTATGTTTGAACAATGCTGTATTTGTTACTGCATCTGAGTAACTGGTGGGATAGGCCCGTTTAGAGGTCAGGGCAAGGTTGTGATAGGCTCTTTCGTAATGCAGCACTGTGCTGTTCCTTCAGTCTCAACATTGACGTTCTTACCTGTGACTTATTTCTGTACTTGTTCAGGTACAATCCTAATAGTATTTTTAAGGGTGCTGTGACATCTACCGTAATTTTATCTTGTTTTGGAAAGTTTCCAGAAATTATTTGCTTTATTGCTCTGACGACACCCTTATGTGTAATAACTGTTAGTTCGTAAAAAAGGCAGTAAATGCCTAATACCTGCTAAGTCGTAATTCACCGGAATCACAGTAGTACATTTGAATGGGTTGCGTGTGTAACCTTCCTGTGAAGTGAGAGCTGCTTATCGGAGGTTGTAAATTACGCTTAACTCTACTCCACCCAGCTACATGCGATGTTACGGAACTAGAGATAACACTAACGTGGCGTGACTTTCGTTCACATGGCCTAGCGACAGCAGATTCTCCCACGAGAGACGATGATGGTGTGTGCCGTCGTTATACAATCTTTCAAAATCCATTTGGTCATTAGTGGAATTACTCCACGCTCAGATGGAGACGTTAGATATTTCTGAAGTGTCGTTCGGTTTTTAAAGATATTGTCTGACATATATACCATCAATAAAATTCCAGATAGCTGTTGACACAGTCAGTGTGATACCAGCCAATCTTACAGATATGTGTAGGGATGGTTCTGATATCGTTGCCTGTAAGGAGCTTTATTTACGTAATTTCCGCTCAGTATAAATAAAAAGCAAAGTATCGTGTTTACTGATTAACTGCTGTCAGTAAATCGTAAAACCCGAGTATGCTCCAAGTTCCTGTATTGTAGACAAATCATACACAATCAAAACGTTCGATGAGGCATTTCAGTGTAGGTCGTTGATTATTCAATGGATAATAACCATAACAATTTCTCATTATCTGGAACGTGTCGCTATATGACAAAGCATTATCTCAATTTCTTAATGTATTTCATTAGCTAAACACAAAAAAATTAGTTGTATTTATCCTGTAATCATTAGGAACTGAACTTCTAATTTTACTGTTGAAAAAAATGAATTACCTTCTAAGAAACCTATTCATGGATAATACTTGCTGTCCAGTATATAAATTGTTCGTAAAAATTTCATGTCGTGTCATTCACATCATTGCTTGTCTCTGTCAAATATTTTCTTTTTTACTTATTGCAATTTTGATGTTAATCATCTTAAGACTGATTCAGGTATTGATTAATGCTTCAAAATTGCGAATCTTCGACTAAAAAGGCTATATTTCATAAAAATTAGGCACTTGCGATATGAATATCGCTATTAACCACAAAAGAACAGCTGAACGTATTCATCTTAGAATGTCTCATCCCGGAAAATGTATGCAAAACATGTTGCCTATTCAATTTATTAAAATGCATATACAGAAATTTAGAAATAGCTATTGCGAGACATAACGATTTCTAAGAAAAAAGGTGCAGTATGCCCGTTTTATTTTTTTACTTGTCAGTCTTCCGACTGGTTTGATGCAGCCTACCACGGTTCCTCTCATGCAGCAGTCTCTTCATTTCAGACTTGTATTCCATGTTCGTAATACTCTTTAATTTTGCCGTGTTCGAGCAATGGCTGCAGAATTTTGCGATATACTGATTTAATAATAGGTGTAGCACTAACATTATCTTGGAACCAACAGGCAATAAGTGATACGTACTACGATCTGCACATAAACTACCACGCGGTAGCTACGGTACACCACCTTATAATTTCGATGAACATTAACGAAATCATGTTTCTTCTGTTACACTGAAGCAGTATATGTCTTCTGAAGAAATAGGAAGAAAGACTACAGGAAGGGGAATGAGCTTTTTCAGAAGAGCAGTATGGAGAAAAAAGGACAGTGAAAAAATTACAGTAATAAAAAAAGAATTAAAACAACAGCATCAGATCGCGTACAGGGTTGTAGAAAAAAGTGGAAAAAATCCTTGCTACTAAATATAATGGACTGTTTACCCAAAAAGATGTCACAACTACTACGGAAAGAGTCAATTGGGGCAACCAACGAAACTCTGAAAATACCGTGTTAAGAGAAGATGGTCTCGTGTCACAGCACGAAGTCTAATAAACGACTGAGACGACGGAGGAGGAGATGGGGGGGGGGGGGGAGGGGGGGCGGAGGAACAGGAGTAGTACGAGGAGGAGAAAATAAAGTATTTAATTCCATTGATATATTATTGTCAAAGAGCGAGCGCCATGTTTGGCAGTACATGATCGAAATTGATCTCTCGCATATAGGACCGAATGGAATGTTTAGGTTGCTAACCTGGAAGCTGGAATTGCGCAAGACACTCCTGCTTGCTATGAAATGGTCTCTGATGTGCTTATCAACTGGGTTTTATGGTCAAGGTTAAGCATACAAACAGTGGGCTCGTAAACTACCGGTACCTCAGCTGCACATGCAATCTTGGCAATGTGTTGTACGCCGTGTTTTATGACTGTCAACAGTGTGGAATTGTACTGCGTAGTTGCGGCGAACATCATACGAGCAAGATACATACGTACACTTCAGCTCATCATGAACATGCACCTAGTGTGAATAACCATTGAGTATGGGGTGATACACGTAACAATAGGAAACTCATCATTGGGAGAAGTTTTGAACATACACTGTCTGATCAAAAGTCCCGAGAGAAGGACACGGGAGTACTAAAGGAGGCGGAAATATTGCGTTGTCAGAGAAGCTGTAGCAGCATAATGGTTCAGCCAAACGTGCTCAATGACTTCGAATGTGGATTAGTCAGTCTTCATGGATTTGTTGATTCATGTGACATCCAACGTTTCAAACTTTCTAAACCGATAAAAAATCGACTATTGGTAACGTGATGGTCAATTGGAAATGAGGAGGAACATCCACTCCTTAACCATCACCACACTGGACTTGTGTACTGACGGACAGGGACAGTCGAGCACTACGGTAGGTGATAGTAACGAATGATGTGAAATGAGTAGAAGGAATCACTCATGAGTTCCAAGTGATACCAGGATTCCAGCTAGCTAACTGACTGTGCATAGGGAATTAAAAACAGAATGGAGTAAAACGGCCGAGCATCCCATCATAAGTTAGGCATCTCTACAGTCACTGCTAAGCAGTGCGTGAGCTGGGATAAAGAATCATGCCACGCGATAGTCTTTAACTTCCTCCCCCTGTGAAAGTTGAAGTTAAATTAATACGTCTGTACAATATCTAATTACTCCAATGGAAAGTACGGGGCGAGAGAAGTCGCATCCCCAATATTTTTACACAATTTTCTCCCACTCTTCCTGGTACACAATTAAGTACTCCACCTGGAATAACATCTCTGAGGCTCTGCAGAATTCCGGAAGTCGTCGGCTCTGAAAATTCTCAAAATAATCAGAGGCTCAACCGTACGCCGTACGGAAGCAGTCTTGGGTGCTCTGACGTACTCACTCTGCAACATGGTAATCAGTGTCGAAGTTGTGTATCATTTTCGCTAAAGACCAGAATGCAATCTCTTAACGACAGCAGTTGAAGTATAGATGATATTGTGTGTGTGTGTGTGTGTGTGTGTGTGTGTGTGTGTGTGTGTGTGTGTGTGTGTGTGTTCTTAGTGATTAGGTTGTGATCTCGTTATTGCGCTTAATAAAACGCTAAATGCGGATATATCCTCCTGTGAACACAGTTTATAACACCGTGTACTGGGTGCAGTAAAACAGTAGTCCGGATTCGATGACTGTATCAGCATGACGATTCGTCCTGTCAAAGCAGAATTGTTAGGGTATGGTTTGTTGACAGTAACATTCCTGAATTGACTGGCCTGCCCAGAGTACCAGCCTGAACCCAGTGGAACCCTTTTGGGATGAGTTAAAACATCGACTTCACTTCCAACCTAAGCGTCCATTATCACTACCTTCTCTGCTTTTTGACTCTTCTGGCAGAACGGACAGACATTGATATCTCACTGAAAGTTCCCAACAGAGTTCAACACGCCATAAATGGAAAGGGTGGACACAGCTCGGATCAGTAGAATAGATCCCCCCCCTCTGTCACCCTTCTTCATATTGACTAGGGAAGTACGTGCGTAACTGAATTCTCGTAGCGAGACGAACCAAAGTAACTCTACACGGATTGATAACAGTCGGAATGTAGGATTCATGTAATATTCAGATACATTATGAAATGAGAGCAGGAATGGCAAGTGTAAAACGTGTTCGATATGTGCTGAAACCTTTCTATCAGTATTTGTATGAAACGTGAATAGGTACAGTGAAAAAAGGAATCGCGATCAGATGCATATCTCGCTGTCAAATGAATAGTGTGACGTGCTCAGCGTCCACGGTCGTTGGAATTCAAACGCAGATTCCAGCTTCTCATGCATGGTTCTAACGTGACGCAACAGGCTCGGACGTACATCAGCTACATAAGGACATTGGAAAGAAGTAATTTTTTGTACCAACAGCTGCACAATTTTATTTATTCTCCAACGCTTTCAGTACTGGCTACCTTCTTCACATGATATAATGTGCATCTAGTTTGGTCCGTTCCCCCCCCCCCCTCCCCCTCTTTTTAAGCAACCAACCAACCAATGTGCATCAATTGGTCAAAAATAAATCTCTGCTTAATACGGCAATATAAAGTATAAAATGTGATGAATTATCACAATAATTGTTTCATTGAATTTCCACTGTAGTAGTTACACACAATCGAAGTATACACTTAAATTAACATCAAATAACCACCACAAGTTCAGTCAGATCATGCTCTGATTGCGCTTGTGCTGGATTTTGATATGAAGTGTGTACGTGTTAGCGCACTTAGATCGCGTATGTTTACCACAGCGGAAATTCAGTGAGATAATTGTGCTAACTAGTCATATTTAATACTTCATGTTGCCTTAGTTGGCAGATAAGTATTTTTGGCCAATCTATATACGTTATTTACTGCGGAGATGTAGCCAGTACCGAAACCGCTAGAGAACAAACAAAGCTGTACAGCTGTTGCCACAAAAGAGTTTTCAAAACATTATCTGCTGTAAATAAGCAGTTCAAGAAAGCAAAATGGTGCTTTTCATTTATTATTATTATAATGTTGTTCTACCAAGAACCGACGGAAGATTCTGTTAATATGCGTTCAAGAAAAATTTATTTGCTTAAAGATACGTATTAGTTGACATGAAGTGCAGAATAGTTAAACGGACAATGAATTCCTTGCATTTGGCTGAAGTTTTTATGCCAGTAGCAAAGTAAACATACCTGCGATTCCATTTAAGTGTAGACTTACCTGTTCATATTCCTTAACGTACGTCGCTGATGGAGCTCACCCATCGATGACGATCAGATGTCAGGTAAACCAACCAATCAGTGTGTGCGTTTTCCACGTTTTCCCAGTTAGTGCTGAGTTGTTTCACTGTCAAACCCTGAAAAATGCACAAAGTGAAAACTGTTTCCGTTTCCATCTTAGAGTAAACAAGTTTTTGAACGTCGTAGGCATTCGCCCAATGGAGTAAAGCAGTTGTCATACTCAAAGCACGCGATACCCCATTAAGAGTGGCGTAAAACAAATTTTAGTTACTAAATTTTTTTATGGAGAACCTTAAAAAATTTAAATATAAGAACTATAAGAGTCACACAGCGAATAAGCGCTATTCTCACACGTTCTAATATAGTGCGAAGTAGCCAGTGAAAAACTCAAAACGGTACGGCCATAGTTTCTACCACCTGGCTTCTTATTTGTCTCTTCGTACATCCATAGTTGAAATGGAGGACCGTGGGACGTCAGCTGGTAGACATTTATATTAAAAATGAAGAAATTCCTCCAGCTGTATTTAAGGTGTCGATTTTATTTTGGCAACTAGTTTCAACGTTGTAGCGACGTCATCTTCAGGCCCAACACTTGTTGACGTCAACTATGTGCGGCTGATACTAGAAGTTACTTGTATGGATCGTAGGTAGCGAATGCTGACAAAAATATGTCTATTACATCACTTGTCCAGCAGCTGCCTTCGGTTCAAGAAAGAATGGCGAATTTATTAAGCTTGGCTTAGAGACTCGTGTAAATATTTAATGATTCGACCATGACAATTCGTTTCAAAATTAGTAGGCCGTTTTGTTGTGTTAATTTAGAAGTGTTGTGTATAAGGAGCGGTTGCGTCATTCTTGAGATTTAACTGAGCACGCCGAGTAATAAAAGTGTAAACGCCACTTGCATAACCAGGTAGTAGAGCGCAGACTGCTTCAGGCCATAACCGAATCATACCGTTAACCATTCGTCATGAAGTTAAACATCGTTTGCGATCAAGACCGTTAAATTATTACAAAAAATGTGCCCTACCACTGAAAATAATCGTACAGACGGCTTTGTCGATTTGATATAAAGGTCAATGTTAGAAAAAGGAGCAACAAATCTTAAATACTCCTGAGTCTGTGTGTTGCAGCGCAACTTTAACAGCCTTTTATGGCATTCACGTCCAACTATGTAGTTCTCGCGGCACAACAGTTAGCCAGTAATCCCCTTCGGCTTTTTCCGATTACGCAGGGTAAGGCTTAGCGAAAATTCGCCAAAATAGTTTAAGCAATGGAAAATCTAGATTGGAATAATGACAAATTACCAAAAGGGTTGACTGCTACTCACCATGTAGCGCAGATAGGGACAAGGAAAAGGCTGCTAGCCACGCGGCGTGGCCGCACGGTTTAAGGCGCCATGTCACGATTGCGCGGCCCCTCCCACCGGAGGTTGGAGTCCTCCTCGTGCGTGTGCGTTTGTTGTTGTTAGCATAAGTTAGTTTAACTAGTCTATAAGTGTAGGGACCGATGACCTCAGCAGTTTGGTCCCTTATAAATTCACACACATTTAAAAGGCTGCTAAACAAGTGAGCTTTCCGCCAAAAGGCCTGCTAAACGAGACAGCACGCGCGCGCGCGCGCAACCACAACTCGCGTACACATGCCCACCGTCTGTGTTCCTCTTGTGCCTGTCTACGACTCAACATCTCCATTATATGGTGAGCAGCAATCAATCCTTTTCATAATGTTGTCAACATAAAAGCTTCTCAGGCAGCTTCACTGCAGAAACGACCTAATTATGGATATAGATTTTATTCTGTCCCAAAAACAACTGTAGGAATCAGCGACTGAAAATCAGCATTAAAAAATTTCCGCTATGGTGTGAGGCAGCGTGACGGCTAACGAATCGAATTCAAATGTGTGGCGAGCAGTGCTCAAATCCCGTCGGCTTAGGTCAATACGAGAGTTTTCTGTGATTTCGAAAATATAATAAGATACGGTGCAATTTTCCCCCCTATCCTAGCACAAACCTGAGCTTCTGCCCTTACGGCTGATGTCATCGTCTGGGGGTCGCACTAGACTCGTTATAACGGTGAGTTAAAAATCTGATATTGCTCATTGCCTTTTGGAAATCCTCCGAAGCACAAATACAAAATACTTCAGCGATATTATGTCTCTCATTTAGTACACGAGGAATCAAACAGATCCAATCTGATGCGCGTGGAAATGAATGGGCAATTTGTGTTGACTTACTGTCAGCACGAAAAATTGAGGCACGTTAAGGCCAGAGAGGGATTTAAAATTTATTATGGAGCTCTGTGCTGCGTAATTAATGAGCAGGTGGCAGTTTATCTATAGCGTGGCATACGATGCTCAAAGGGGAGCCACAGAATTCCCCCTGACGGTGAATAATGGACAGTGAAGGCCCGCCGGTGCGATAATTTATGGCTATTGTTCTTGACGCGAAATGGTGAATCTGGCGCGGTACCAGGATATCCTGCCTCTGTCAGAGGGATTCGTCTCGGAACCAGGCAGCAAACGAGCACATCCCGAGTGACGTGTTCCGGGAAAGCACGTTCCAGGAAAATGGAAGAGACAAACGTTCCATATCGTATCGTCGACTTTTCATTCCTACAGCTGTCGCGTATACAGGTGATAAAACTGTACTTTGGGTTAAAAAATAATTCCATTAATAGGAATGCTGACTTTATCGGCGAATTTCGTTGATGAAATCTCGGATTGTCAGCAGAGTCTTCGTTTGAAGATGAAAAGTAGGAAACTCCTCGACATGTTGCGACAACGTGATGCCATGTCTCTGTTGATAGCTCTGGAAGATGTCGTAAGTTCCATCGTATTGAACCAAGCTATCGTAATTTGCCGAATTGTTTGCAAAATCTTAAATGTAGCTATGTATCTGCGAGTCAACGAAGGCAGCGAGTCTGTCATTACGCTTCTAAAGTGATCAGTGTGTAGAACGCTGACTCTACTTCACCGCAGCAGTTGTACGGTGGCTATAATTTCGCACCTTACAAGCACTCATCTACATAGTTTGCCGTGATTTACAACCGGAATTAGGTATCATTTGATAGGTTGTACATCGTATCTATGAATATTTAAAGAAGACTGACATTGTCACGTACACCTTGTCAATAGTTGTTAAAGCTTATTGCGTGAAAGGTGATGGAGTGTCGTTATTATCAAAACGGCGTAATGAATGATTGCCTATACTAGTGGAGGTTGGAATACCAGTGGAAATGAAACGGCAGGCGTAACTCAAGCCCTGGGTGGAAAAGCTCGCATAGGTGTGTTGGTCCTGCTTAACACAGGAAGTAGCCAAGACGGACGGTCGGGGCACCTGAGCGCTGAAGGACAATACAGCGGCGGTCGGCCGATGTTGTAGCGGGGCCGGAAGGATAATCGGATAATACTTCCGAAACTCTGAAAATCTTCGACGTGGCAGAGAGTAACGACGAAGCGTTACCTCAGAAATTACGCAGGCTGAGTTATTTCCGAGGGTTTTTACACTGAGAAGCGTACAATTGTCTGTGTTCCTAATTAACGAGGATAGGTATTTCCTTGCAAACTTTTCGCACTGGACGACAAAAGACTAAAATATGGTTGGCCGGCGTTCGGAAGAATCTGTAGAAGGAGAATAAATATGATTCGCTTTCTGCACTTACGAGGGAGGGGAGCCGAGCGTTGCTGGGAAGCCAGCGGTGGATAGAAAGAGGTCTTCCGTTTTGAGCGCCCGTGTATGACAGTCACTATCAGCTTTTGTTGGTACAGACGGACTTGCTTTTTCTGCTCTCGGGAGATTTTATAGTTAGAACGGTTGGTACTGTACTGTTGCGAACTTAAACGATTCTGGACTTCGTCTCCGGGTAGACAGTCGTCGTTGAGTATGCACCGTTCAGTGACTGAGAGCACTTCTTCTGTGTATACTCACGCAGAGGCGTTATCTGTCCTTGTGGCTGAGAGTTCGCGTTTCTTGTCTGTAGAACACAGATAGGAGAAGACAGATTATAGTAGTCAGAGGACCACCTTCTGCCGTCCTCGTCTTTGAAAGAGTTTATTTTGTGGCTGGAGTTCTTCCATCGTCGAAGATGTATGCGAGAACCATCACTCCGACGCACCGGACGCAGTACATATGGCGATATTGCTGATTGCTTCTGCTTATTAGGCCTATAAGGCTAAACAATTCTGGTCACTGAGGTTGCACACCACTGTAGATCATCTTTGAAAGTAGTGTCTTCTAGTGTTTGGTACGTAGATGTCAGTCATCTCGCGTTATTTATATTAGATCGCGTGGCCATAAAACGGGGCAGATTTGGGCAGTTGTTCAATAGCATTAGTTAGGAAATATAACATTTGTAATAAAGGGGTTTTTAATCTACAAGAAATGTAAAAGCAGGAACATTTGTCATTTAGTAGTTATTAGTTCCCTTAATCATTCCTTTATGTTTAGGTTGTAATTCATACGTTAAAGAGCAAGGGGCGGAAATAATATCACAATTAAGAGATCCTAAGATCTGCATCAGGGGCTAGTCAGACAGGGCCAAATCTTGATTTTTTTTCCCCGTTCAGTATTTTCCGTTGTACACATTCGTTGTACACCCGCCTGGAGTAGAATTTTGGACAGTCTTTTCAGCAGCTGAACACAATTTTTTTAAAAAAAGAATTGGATGCCTACCGAAGAACCTTCTCATGTTGTTTCGGGATTTCGGCTTCGTTTCTATGTAATGTCTCTGTAATTGTTCCATAAAAAAATTAATTTTTCTATGTTATACGTCAAGAATACGCATAATTGGCTGAAGCAGTATGCAGAACCCGATATGTAACTCAAATATGTGGCTCGACAAACTCACTGAAGAACGTTAAATTTTTATCATGTTTGTCGTTCTCAGCTCAGTGAAATAATATATTAAAAAGAAAATAATCTTGTAGTACCTCATAAATGCCTGTTTATCTACCACGAATTTGTAAGTAAAACTCCAACTGAAATACAGCTAAAATTTTTCAACTAGTGAACAAAGTACAACGATAAAACCAGTCCAAAGCTGCAAATTTCACTTATTTTAATTCGCTCGGTGTCTAGTCTTGGGCTAGAGTCATATTTTCAAATCATCATAACATAGTCACTTATCTGCATGCGCTGTAACTATTCATTCGCACATTTCTGACATGGGTTTTTCATTTTCGGAAATACCATTTTTGACTATGATTTGAAAATATGAGTCGCGACCAGAAACTAATCATTGAGCGAATTAAAAAAAAGTGACATTTACAAACTTTGGACTGCTTTATTTTTTGTACTGACCGACAGTTACTCCAGCATGCTGGAAGTTCGTAGTTAACAAAGGGCAAACAAAACACGTGACAGTTTATTCATCAACTACTGAAAATGAGAGTCCTCATTACCACCAAACTAAGTACTTTGTTTCCGTTCTGTGTAATATGTCCAGAATCAAAGGACCGTTCGAGTTTTTAACACCCTGCAGACGTTGTGGTCATGTACATAAGTTCCGTGTTGACCCTGGAGAGGATAACAAACTGAGCCATGGTACATTAAACTACGGACAGTGCAAAATTACTTAGTTTCCTAGAAATGTACAAGGCAGTCTTCGAGAAGGTTGGTTTATAAACAGGTGTCGACTTAATGTCACAAACGAAAATGCCTAAAAAATCTGTCACACGCTGTTTCTCAATTCACTTTGTGAAGGCAGTTCTGTATGAACTGGAGACGATGAAAGCAATTTGTATCAGAGTACAGTTCGATCGGCAAAATGCTGAAGATGTCACCCACGTCACCTTCAACAGCTAACCTGCGACGTTGAGATAATGGTACTTCATGAGTAAGATAAAGACACAAACAGAAGGTTGCCATTTTGGTGTTTGCAGCGCACCCACCAGCGTTACGTGTTAACAAAATACTGTTCTTTCATCCGCCAGTGCCAGCACGCTTCTTTCGGAGCAGCAAGTAAATGTGAGGATATCATTCTTGCGAAGAATATGCAGCGTAATTCACGAAGTGACTGGATGACATCCGCTGTCGGGAATCTTTGCAGACACCAGCACCGTTAACATTGCGGCAGAGTTACCTGCTGCCAACTGCTACGTGGCAACTCTCCAGCTCTTCTGTTTGTACACAGGTGGACCAAAGGTCGACGCCCATTTCGGAAGCTCTGACCACATGCACAGTTCGCAATTTTCCTAGCCTTATTTCAAGTCGCAGTTTCTTTGGTCCCCATCGGAAATGTTTAACTCTTCTTAATCAGGATTTGGTAGTGTTGCACCATTTTTCGTTCGTTAGTCTCTCAAATGCGGACAACTGCGTGAAATTCGCCGTAGATATCGTATGACACACTCGATTATCGACTGCAGTCGCAGTGTGCATGCAGATGTTGTAATCTGGCAGTCAATGAAAAGTTGTTCCATTGATAATATTGTAGCATTTTCGAGTTTATTTGGAGGTGATCATCTCGACCAAAGACCGCTCTTCCAAGCAAACAAAAATTGAGGACCTGCTTTAAGGCAAATCACGTTACCAAACGTCAAATTGAGTGAATTGCCACCAGTCCCCCCGCAAAAAAACAGTGTGTCAATGAAATAACGAAGATACACTTAACAACCTTTCCTAAACTGCTTGGTCCTAGAGGAACTATTTAATAAAATACATAACCATAAAACACTTCATTTTCTTTGGGTACAAATTTGTAAGGCGATTTAAATAAACTTTATTACGAAGTTTGCTCTCAATACTTCGCAATTAATAATTTCGTCAACAGAGTTAAAACATATTCTACCCACTAAATTCAAGAAACGTCTTAGTAACTGTGCTGTTGCTGAATGTCAAGTTTCTCCCCAGTTTCTGGCTCTAAACAGTCTGTTTTCCGTCTACGCTATCACAATGTCCTTAATTCGATTTAAATCAGTGTTTCGCAATGATAGCTACAAAAAGATAGTTCCATTTCCATTTTCGGCAAACTAAAAACTACTTCAGTAGCAGGGTTCCGGGCTTGGTGTCATAAGTTTCTAGCTGAAGTGTATCTTTCACATAATGTACGGTAATCATCTTGAGAAATACTTTTATCTATTGCCACATTCATCTTAACATGAGTTAGGGTTACTGATCCGAAAAAAACATTTTCAGGTACATCTCGTGTCGTCCTCGAATTACGGTAATCTTAGTAAAGGTACCGTTGCAGCAGAGTGAAGTAGATTCAACTTTATCACAACGTTCTGTTCAATATCGTCAGGGGTCATAGCTCTCTTTGTGTTAGTAAACTCTGTTCTAATAATTGTTGTATTAAATGCGTTTGATTTCGTCTCCACAGTGCATCTGTGGCTTTGCATCGTGGATTCGTTTTTATTCTATTTTATTTTAATGTCGACAATATTACAATCCCTTTAGCTGGAAGAATTTAAAGTCCGCTGGCCTCATCGGTTAACCGTCTGCATGTGCCTCGAGTTTGTCGGATTTTTGTATTGTGTCCGGTAGTTTGTATCGTTGGTGAGTGGCGCGCCATTTCTGGCAGACATCTGTTCGACGATGATGGTCGTATGTAAAGGCTGTTAGTGACACAAGAGTTAGTGTGTAGTCCCTAGCAGATTAGACAGGAACTGAAATTGAGAGTAGCAAAGCAAATGCTGAAATGCTTAACTCCATTTTCAAATGTCCCTTTACAAAGAAAAACGCAGGGGAATTGATCCAATTTAATCCTCGAACCACTGAAAAGATGAATGAAAAAAGTATTAGTGTCAGTAGTGTTGAGAAATAGCTGAAATCGTTGAAACTGAACAAAGCTCCAGCCCCCGATGGAATCCCTGTCAGATTCTATACTGAATTTGTGGCTGAGTTAGCCCCTTTTCTCATTATAACCTATCGTACATTCCCCGAACAAAAAATCATGCACATTTCTTGACAAATGGCGCAGGTCACACCCGTCTACAAGAAGGGTAGTGGAAGTTGTCCACAGAATTACCGTCCAATTTTCTTGACAGCGATCAAACATAATCAGAAATCTTGAACAGAATAACGTCCTCAATGTCAACCAGCGTGGTTTTCGAAAGCATCGATCATGTGAAACTCTGGCCAGCCGATGTGGCCGAGCGGTTCTAGGCGCTTCAGTCCGGAACCGCGCTGCTGCTACGGTCGCAGGTTCGAATCCTGCCTCGGGCATGCGTGTATGTGATGTCCTTACGTTAGTTAGGCTTAAGTAGTTCTAAGTCTAGGAGACCTCAGCTGTTAAGTTCTACAGCGGTTAGAGCCATTTCAACCATTTTTTGAAACTCAACTCGCACTTTACTCACATGTCAAACTGAAAGCTTTGGATCAAGACAGCCAGGTAGATGCAGTGTTTCTTAATTGTCGAAAAGCGTTTGACTCAGTACTGCACCTTCGCTTATTGTCAAAAGTAAGATCATATGGGGTACCAAGTGAAGTTTGTGACTGGATTGAGGACATGTTGGTAGGGAGGACACAGCATGTTATCTTGGATGGACAGTCATCTCCAGATGTAGAATAAACTTCGAGTGGCCCCAGGGAAGAGAGTTAGGACCCTTGCTGTTGATGTTGTATATTAATGACCTCGCACGCAGTACCAATAGTAAAATCAGACTTCTCACAGATGACGCAGTTATCTATAATGAAGTACTACCTGAGAGAAGCTGCATAAATATTCATTCACATCTTGATAAAATTCCAACTTGGTGCAGAGATTGGCAACTTGCTCTAAATGTTCAAAATCGTAAAATTTTGCCCTTCACAAAACGATAAGTCATAGTATCCTAGGACTATGTCAGTTTGTCACTGTTGTAATCGGCCAGCTCATGCAAGTACCTGGGTGTAATATTTTGTGGCTATATGTAATGGAATGATCACATAGGTTCAGTCGTGGGTAAACAATATGGTAGGTTACAGTTTATTGGCAGAATGATAGGGAAAAGCAATCAGTGTACAAAGGAATTGTTTGTAAATTCACTCCTGCGATTCATCCTAGAATATTGCCCGAGTGTGTGTGAACCGTACCAGATAGGACTAACAGGGGATTTTGAACGTATACAGAGAAGGGTAGCACGAATGACCACAGGTTTGTTTAATCCGTTGGAGAGCTGCAGAGATGCTGAAGGAAATGAAATGGCAGACTCTTGAAGACAGACGTAAAGTATTCCGAGAAAGTATACGAAGTTTCAAGAACCGGCTTTTAATGATTACTCCAGGGATATTCTAAAAACCTGTACGTATCCTCACGCAGGGATCGAGAGGATAAGATCAGAATAATTACTGCACGCGCAAGGGTATTCAAACAGCCATTCTTCCCGCGCTCCATGAGTGAATTGAACAGGAAGAAACCCTAATAACTGCTACAATGGGACGTACACTCCGTCATGCACCTCTCGGTGGCTTTCAAAGTATAGCTGTAGACGTAGATGTAGATGCACAATGTGAGTCGACAGTGCTGCGTGCGGTTGGTAATAAAGTTGCGTCGTCCCACAACAATTCAGTACGGTTTGTAAATAATAGTTTCTAGCTGAAATCTAGATCTGCCAATAAAATTTGAAAAGGACGGCTGATAGCTAAAATGTATTATTTGCAAGTCAATATAACTGTCGCTGCGTGCAACAGCCCTCTGAATAGAAGGTAATCTGATGAATTCAGTACGAGTCTGTTCGTAGAAGTGAAAGGGTTCCCTGAATT
The DNA here is from genome assembly GCF_021461385.2 of Schistocerca piceifrons. NCBI lineage: Eukaryota > Metazoa > Arthropoda > Insecta > Orthoptera > Acrididae > Schistocerca > Schistocerca piceifrons. The sequence continues at coordinate 537,797,726 of NC_060141.1, forward strand.
ACAATAACAAAGCTTATTGATATTTCATGTGAACTTAATAAATGTGTCCACTTTGAACAAATGTCAGAGCGCTCCCTTCTAACAGTAACTTCAAATTCAAATAAAATGTTGCATATTTCAAATTTTAGCCAAAGGCCTTGCCGCAGTGGTAACACCGGTTCCCCTCAGACCATCGAAGTTAAGCGCTGTCGGGCTTAGCTAGCACTTGGGTGGGTTACCGTCCGGGTCTGCCTAGCACTGTTGCCAAGGGGGATGCACTCAGCCCTTCCGACGCCAATTGAGTTATTTATTGAGAAGTAGCGGCTCTAGGCACGAAAACTGACAACGATCTGTAGAGCAGTGTGCTGACCACATGCCTATCCATATCCGCATCCAGTGACGCCTATCGCCTGAGGATGAAAATAGGTCTGTATCATTTGATCTTCCGAGGCCTGTACAGAGTTCGGAGTCATTTACGATTTTAAATAAGAGGAGTCATGGTAACCTGAGTCACATTCCATAGGAAAGAAACTAGTGTGATGCCATTTAGGTTTGATAGAGGCAGATAGTGTCATAATACGTAGATACAGGCGTACAAAACTTACAGGAACCCCACCGGACTACTCAGTTGGAAAATTACCTCATCGGAGTATTCAACCTACATCTGGTTTCATTTCGTTTAGCCACTACGCAACCCACTTTATAACACTAAATTACGAAGCAGATAACTATGAAGACGATTTGCGACATAATTTTAGGTCAAACAAGCACGGAAGCCTGGAAATTAAAAAAAAAAAAAGACGAAACTCAAAACGTAAAAAAATCACCGATCTTAAAATACCTGTCGTATGAGATGGCGAAAAGCTGGGTTGGAGAAACTGAAAACATAAGAGGAGGAAGAGGCACTAGAAAAGTTTTCAGAAAGAAAGTGTTGGATTTAAGATGATTCGACCAAAGAAGCAGTGACACAACAGGTGTTCACCGTTCAAAGAGAAACGAGCATTGTGAGAAGATAAAAGCATAGAGAAGAAACATAAAACTGCGACTGTGAAAGATTTGAAACAGATACGCGATCCATAGCTGACAGTATTGAGCAGGAGAAAAGGGTATACCTGCCGCTTCATCCATTAATTGTTTTCTTTATTTGTGAGTGCACAGGACGATTTCGCGCTGCATATGTAAAATAGAACGAATATACCAGAATGCTGAAATGAATCGAAAAAGTAGGTATCATTTCTCGTGTAAACCAATATTTGTGGAGCTGTCTCTATTTACCTCTATCTCATACAGAAGACGGAATGATATAAAATAAAATAATTCGAATGTGAAATGGTCGCATAGATTTGTTGGTGCTGTTTCGTCTGAATACAACACATTAGTCTAAAAATTACGGCGATCCTCTATTAACGCGTTTGTAAGTGTCCACTTTCGTCGCTACCGAACACGACGTTATTTCAGTCAGAGCTGTTCCGTTTCCTGTACTACCACAGATAGTGTATTTCCTGTCTTATGCTCTGGAGCAGCAGCACATGTAAGGAGCCTAGTTGTCTCGCCACGTCAAAGTAAATCACGGAAATTCTGGCGTCTGCGGTGATTTTCTCGTCTCATCAGAGAGGTAGCACGTACTTCGTGAGTTCGCTGCTCTTGCTGTGAGGATGTAATGGAACTACTCATAAACGTTCTAAGGTTCACTGCTAACGAAATTAAAATCCAGAACTATGCTGGGATGCCATCGAATTTCTATGTTCCATATTTCCTCCGATAAAGCAGAAAAGTGATCATAGAAATTGTGTATTAAAAAAACGTACGTCTGAAAGGTTCACATGGCGCTCATTAATCATTCTCTTTAATCACAAATATAATCCTTGTACATTAATGAAACTGATGGAAAGTATTGTTCGTATTTCACAGCTTACAGTTCCTAAGCTGACTACACTCTCCTTTCCTCGCAGAGTCGCGATTTCGGATGCACGCTCAAACCCTAGAAATTTTGCTGGTCGGCATCTCCTTAACGATTGTTCTGTGTAGCACGAACCGCTTGAAGCGTGGGAACAGATCGTATGGTTCCCAGGGTCAGAAATGTTACAAAATGCACGAGAAGTTTGTCGTGAACCAAGCGAAGGAGGCTAGTGACCTTGAGAACACCTAACTTTCACCGGCTTTGGCTGGGCAGCGATACTGGTAAAGAAGGTAAAGTGAATAAGTCTGTCTTCCTGTACGAAACCCCAGCGTGGTGTCCAAACGTAACAGCAAGCTTGCCATTCGGCTTTCCCTGCCGGCAGCCGAGCACGGCTCACAGGCCAAAATTTTTCAGCACTATCTGTATGTGTGTGTGTGTGTGTGTGTGTGTGTGTGTGTGTGTGTGTGTGTGTGTGTGTGTCGTTCAGATTGAAACCTCCCCTTAGAAAAATTAATGAATTACTGTGCTGATAAAACCCTTACGTTATTTGATTTCCAAACAGATGAGCAAAACGGAACGTACTCAGACGTTTCTCTCTTTACTTATTCTGATCATCACTAAACTGACACAAAATATTTTTAGCGCAACGGAATCTTTCAATAATCCCTACAAAAGAATGGCCCTGACTAACAACCTGTACTAGGGTGACCAAATTCTTTTCGGTGAAAACCGGGACACATTCAGCCGGGTGCCAATGGACACATCATTCCACATGTACCCATGTTTCTTAATTTTAAATATTAATGTTTTGTTGATACATTTTAACCCGATTATTATAACTAAGAGGATATAAAATATTGATACAATCTAGATTATTTGTATAATTAATGACATTTAATAAACGTATACAATAATAAAGAAATGGATTACGATTTTACAAAATTTTACAGCCATTCAACTTTTAATCAATTAATATTAACATTTACTGAGCACTTGTAGATGGAATTGACTGTCCTTGGAGAAAAGGGTATTTTTCACTGCCTCCAGCCATCTTGATCATGTCTTTGTGCTTTGAGACACAGTAATAAACTCTGCACAATCCATTTTGTAGTTGTACAGGATCTGCAGGATTGCTTCAAGAGAGTTCACCTCCATTCTGTTTCTTTCATCAGTCCACTGGATATTAATGAACGAAAATATTCTTTCCACATTGGCATTATGGGCTGGGATTGCAAATAAATACCTTGCAATTATTACCAACTCAGAGTAATGCTGAAGACAGTCACAGCTTTTAAAAAACTCACCCACTTCTCAAGACATTCCAATGGTGTTTTTTTTTTTTCAACATTCTACTTGTGAAGGCTTCCTTCAACAAAATTTGTCAGTATGCCGAACTGATCAAAGAGAATGGACTCACCGATTTCAATCTCTTTACTCTTCAAATAAGAAACTCTCTCTTCAACACTTTCCCATTTTGGAACTCTCTTCAGTAACATCCAATCAAACACCGGCGATGAGGGTAAATATGAGACGCTCCACTTGCTGAGATATTCTAGACAAGTGTCATAAAACTTGTTAACTTCTTCTCTAAAACTCCTTTCCGCTGCTTCTAATACTTCTACTCTTTTAAGGACAGATTTATCATTAAAAGAAATGAACTGCTGTTCTCTCCTCTTAGTAACAGTTTCCAGTGTATTTTTCAAAACATCATTTACCTCTATTATACTTTTCGTGCTTCCCTCAATTTCCTTTATCCCATGCTGCAAAGTGCTAAGCTGACTGAATGAACCATAAGTAGGCTTCACTTAAAGGGATACTGAAAAACTGAACCAATATTTTGGGAGCTTTGTCTTCATTTAGGAAAAAATCTTTTAACTGTTAAAACAGGCGGATTACTCTTTCAACTGCTGGAAACAGTGATAACCAGCGAGTTTTCGAGTGACACATTACATTCATATATTCAGTTCCCACATAAGCACAGAACTCCTTAAGCCTCTCTATTCTAACAGTATATATGTAAAAGTGTGAGTATACCTTCATGACGATTGTTTCAACATCACAGCTTAAACTGTCAGCAGATGTCTGCGCGCTATTGTGTAAAACACGTGCAGGGCACCCTATGCCTTTAACGTTTTCATGCAATGTTGCCTTTAATTTAGTAAATACGTTGCATTTGCCTCGTCTTTTTAAACCACCAAACTTTGTGTTGGTGTTGTCTCCACAAAATGCCACACATTTATTTTTCTCAAGATCAAACATTTCGATAGTATTCATACAAAATCATGAAATTTCGTCGCATGTTTCATTAGGTAGGGAACTCACCTTCAAAAGTTTGGTCTGAATTCCCTGATTAATATCGAAAAACTGAACAACAAACGGAAATATTTTAGTGGCCTTACGACTGCTGGCATCAGTGGATATCCCGTAGAAAGAAGACTTTTTGATGTATTCAAGGCTTTCCTTTACATTCTGGGGAGCAATAACTCCTTTCACTAAGGTTGACACTTAAGTTCTTGCTGAACTAAACTTTTTTGCAATGGAAGAATCATCAAACATAATGCTGTTAAGCTTATTAGTACAATCACTAGATCTATAAGTTTGGTGATGTTTTACTGCGTGGTAGGCTAGTGTAAGCTCGACTGCTCGAACTTTCGTCTTTCACTTGACTGATGTTTCACAAAATAATTTTGTACTTTTACTGCAGCTCGGTGCACTGTATCTGTTAATGTGTTTCTTTGACCTGATGTGATCAACCATGTCGGAACGTCCACCATGACTTATACTAATAAAACAGTTACATACGGAACACTCTGCTTCGTAATCAAAACGACCTTTCTTAATGAAATTCCATTCCTTGGAATAACAGTCACTGAACTTGCAGGCACGTTTCGGCATTGCGTTTCACAGTACTGCAGCAATAATACCACTAATATGAGAAAAAACTATTGCAGTTTGTTTGACAAAGCATCAACTACTACACTGTTCTCACAATGAGTGTGTGAGTAAGCGGCGCGGCAATCGGACGGTTTCATAGCTCTGTTACAATAATACAACTTACTACTTATTGGCCAAAGTACCGCTCAAAGTAAATTATTGCCTGAGTGTATCAATACTGATACTGTGATTACTAGTATGGGACAAGGGAGGTTTTAGACAAATAAGCTAAAATATATTAATTTCTTGTGTTGCATTTCCTTTAATATAGCGAAATCCCAAAAATTTGAGAAAGTTTCACGAAATGTATTTAAAAACTGAATTCAGGGACTTTTGAGCATCCCGAAACAAATTTTCGGGACACCGGAACACTGGGATGAAAACCGGGACAATCCCGGTTTTCCGGGACGTTTGGTCACCCTAACCTATACCTTTCATGAATCACTTACCTCACAAAACTCTTCGTTACCCGAACTACTGCAATAGAGCGAGCGCCACTACTGCCAGCTAAATAAAAGATCCTAACTACTGAAGGCACTAACTACTGATAGCCATAGTTAGCAAATGAAAGATTTTGATAGAGAACAATGTATTCACCTTAGTAGTGTTCAAAAGTCATAATATACATAACAATTCATGATATCTAGTATTACAAATTTACTCTTTCTGGCGGACACGTCCAGATCGTCCGCTCACAAAACTCTGCCATCTCTCTCCCCACATCCACCACTGCTGGCGGCTCACCTCCAACTGCGCAACGCTACGTGCTGTTCACATCCAACTGCCCAACACTACAATAGCAAATATTCCAACAATGCAGATCAGCTACAGACTGCACACAGCACAGTCAGTGATTTTCATATAGAGCGCTACGTGGCATCACCAACATAAAAACCTAAACAGCTTACGTACAAGATTTGTAAAGGGAGCATAGCACAACAAATGTATTTCGGTAAGGAACATAATTAGGTTCTCTGAAGTCAACTACTGGTCATGTTAGGAACGTTTCGTTAGTACCGCTGATTTAATTTGTCGTCTCGGAGGCTCTGACTAGCAATGTTGTTACCGACTTCTCAATGCTCTGTGTATGCGTGGTTGGCTCTGAGGTCTGCTTGGAAATACACAGATTCATTCGCAGCCAAACTGCCTTCTAACAGCAACGGTGAATATGGAGCGTTTTATGTACGCTGAAATGGCTGACATGCATCTGGTATACAGGTCTCTGTATGGAAATGGACGAGTTGCACTGTGACGCATGTGACCTGCGCCTGAATACTTCTGTCCGCCTCTGTATGTAACTGAAAATCTTAGTCTTCGAAGATAGACACGGTAGCCCGAAAACTGTAGTGCCACTGAAATAAAACATTTAAGAATATATGTGGCAGATTGTGTCGTTCAGACTATCATTAATGGCCGCCTAGTTTACGAGATCAGACATGAAATAACGTACGTGTGTGTGTGTGTGTGTGTGTGTGTGTGTGTGTGTGTGTGTGTGTGTGTGTTTTGCCCTACAGTACTCTAAGCCGCAGTTAACAGCCACTGTATCCGGCACGGCGACATACAGCCGGAGGAAGGCGCCAGTCATAGTGTCTGGCCCGGCCGCTAGCTGGTGCTGTCGTCTCTCACTGCGTCTCCTCCCCCCCTCCCCTCTCCCCCACCCCCTTCACCTATCCTCACCAAGCCGGCTTCCCGCCGCCACAGCACTAAACGTGCTGATAAGGGTGTGCTGCTCTTGCCCTGGCGCTTATCTGTCGGAAGGCTGTCTGCGATAGCACACTGGCGCAAAGTGTCTCGCCACGCCACCTCTTCCAGACCACGTGGGCGGCTGCGCCGGCTGCTGGTCTTGAGGTTCCCGGAACTGCGGCTCCATTTTCGGAGGTTACTGCCGCATATGATACCCGTGAATCAACTACTTTTCGGCGTAACTGGCGGAAAGGAGACGCTGTACGCCACTGACGATGTATCGATTTCCATGCTTAAGTGAGGAGCTCAGGAAGAAACGTGAGACATTCCTTCAAACTAGCACGCTATCGATACTGAACGACAGCTTGAAGAGAGACACATTTCTCGAATCAACTTCTCTTTTTCCTGATTACAAACGAAACCTAGTTTCAGTAAGGAGTTAGTGACGTGTTAGTGCCAGGCTATTTGCCGACACCAAACTTAACTCATATACAAAGTGTGAAGTCCTTGCTCGCTCGCTCGATTAACTCGGCGACAGTGGACGGAAACTTAGCGACATGTTCTTAGGCTCTGCCGGAAACCGGTACAGTCACGCAAAATAAACAGAACTGGCGCCACAAATTTTTGTATTTGCAAATAGGCTCTTTGAAACCCTCATGGGGCTTTCACCTCGAAATCCGTTGCCATTGCTGCCTTCAGTGCGAACACTGATTTGTTATAGCACTCCACGCTACTGTAGCGTGTACAAGACTCATCATATCTGTCGAATTATTGGAACCTACATCACCTTGAACTTCGAAATCGAAAATAATTTCCGTTATCGAACGCTTTATTATGCCAAACTGACCGGTTTCGGGTAGTGTCGCGGTGTCGCGGTCTTGAGGTCTGCTAAACAAAATGAAAGTGACAACTCGGTTCTAATCCGGTGTGTACAATGTTACGGAGCTAAAGAATTTCCCTATCCAACAACGGTAGAAAAACGTTTCATAAAGTACCATTTCGCACGGTTAGACTAACCAGTCTATAAATGTCATGTCGTGTACTAAAGCCAACTTGTATGCTGTCTCTTCATGTTAAAATTTTAAAAGAAAAGTTTCGTGTCAAGGCGTAGTCTTATTGAGTACCCTGTACACGTACTAACGGTTTTAAAAATAAATACTTACGAAATAATTTTCACATGAAACAATTCCATAGCGTTGGACATTACAGAGGATTTCATAAATTTTAAGAAAATGTCGTATTATTTTCTATTAAAACATCGTCAGTAGCTGGTAAAGTGTCCCGCCCCGTCCCAATACGATGCGCTGATACAGACAACAAGTCTTCAAAAATTTCAGAATGATCGCTGTGTAAATCATCAGTGTGTCCAGCAATTCTTCAGGGTTATTAGCTATGAAGTGTAAATCTAAAGTAGTGCTTGCTCATTCACTTAAACTCTTGTGACATCGGTGCAGAATTTCCATTTGTTCTCGTATTGTACGAAACACACGTTTTGTAGCCTCAAGCGCCGTCGGATTATTTTTCCTAAATTGTTATTTACACTAGGTTTCAGAGTTTCGCCGGGTGTGGCCTACATAATATTTATTACTCTCTGCACATTGAATTTTATGCTACCCAAAATTATTGCACAGCTTCTAGTTTGCCATGCTGGCCTATTCCTTAATATATGTGCAAATACAAGGGGGTAAAAAGACTTCGCGCCAGAAGTCTAGGGGTGACAGATGACGTCATTGGGAACAACTTCTACTAGAAGCAAATTGTTCGCGGATACTTCACAGCTACGCAAGACGTCCTTCAGTACTCGCCAGTCCTGAGACGACTAGATTTCACTGAACTAGCATGGTCTATTAGCCAGGAATGCGGCATAATGCCATAATATAGCCTTGGTCTTCCTCTACAGTTTTTGCTCACTCATTCATCGACTCCATCACTCAATTCCTTCCTTACATAACAAAAAGACTTCTCACTGATATTTCCGAAGGTGCACTATCAACTGCCCCATTATTTTAGCCAAGTTATGCTGTACATTTATTTTCTCCCCTTATCACAGAAAATAAACTAAAAAACTGAAACAGACGATGAACGGTCTTTATTCATAAAAAGTATGCTTCAACTGTGTTACGACGGTCATAAAAACGAACGCGTTTGGCCACACCTTAAAAAACATGACATTTTGATTGGATTCTGAGATAGCTCCAACTAACCACAGATGTGTATAAAATTACGGTAACTGCTACAATTTTTTCTATCCGTAGGAAAAGAGCAGGTTTACTTACTAAGCGGGAAACTAAGTTGTTTTCGCCAGAATATCAGGTCTCAGCGAGAGAAATGCGGAGATATTACTCTTTTGTAGGCTTGACAAAATATTGTGGAACAAAAATTTGCTGGGAGTGGAGTTTGTATTGTTCTCGAGATCTTTGGAATGAAGTGTCACGCAGAAGGTTTTCGTTATTCTGGCCGGAAACTTGGTGCCACAGAGGCAAGAAAAACACCACATTTACGCAACTGTTTGCCGGAAATTGCGTCGCCGGGTTAAAATGGAAAGTCAAGCTTGAGCATTAGACTTTCCAAAATGTGAATTATCTTTTGTAAAGAAGAAAATGTTACACAACTAAAATACTGCACTGCTTAAATTGAAGATGAACCAATGAATATTTCATCAACCACAATATTCAACAAATTTTGCGTGGACAACTGATGGCTATGCTGTTTGTTAGAATTTGAATCTGTATGATCAAACTCTACAGTTGTTTCTTTTGTTACTGAAAGTATGTTTCCATGAGATGATCATATATTTTTTAGGTTCTTTATGATTGTCAGGCCTACTGTCAAAATTGCGTATATTAAGTTTTCGACGACGACATCGTCGTCGATATGCACGAGAGGCAGTCAGTCACTAAGGTGGTTGTCGTATGATTGGTTCAGTCGTGTTCGTCCTTCCTTTCCGCAGTTTCAGGTTTGGCTCAGTGATTTCAGTCCTGGATTTACCTCTACTGCTGTGAAATGAATTATGGACAGTTACGGAAGCAGCATGGCTCAATATATCAGCAGCAGCAGACTCCAAAAGATTAGTGGAGTCGATGCCACGTTTAGTTGCTGCACTACGCCGGGCAAAAGGAGATCAGACACGACATTAGGTGATACCACATTACTTCTGTCACCTCATTGTATTTGGTGGCAAAAACTATACGTTAACAGAACGCCAATCAGTTCCTAGTAAATGCTAAGGCATTCAAAAATTTGATTCAAGTATCAACAAGAAGTGCTATACCGTTATAAACAGTAAACTGTAAATTAATTCTAAAGTATTCCTCGTGATAAGTCAGAACTACGTGGTCGTGGTTACCCCACATTTCAATGAAATTTTTGGAAGAGCAACAGTCTCGCTTTTCTTGCCTCGACGTCCGTGACGTGCAACGAAGTGTGTAACTTGCTGAATCCATTCATTTCAAACGATTGCAAGAGTTACCATTGTCAGTATACCTGTTCCTCCGTAATTTGTCGACAGGCGGATAAAGTTACATTATTGTAGTGGTATCCAGTATTTCGGAACTCTGCCTCTCTCTCTTATTTTAAAATAACACAGTCCATACCTGCAGCTCGGTGATAGTTACAAAAATGCGTTGGTCTTAGCTTTATGAACTCTAGGTTACAAATTAATTGTTGGAAAACACATCACAATTGCTAAGCGGTTCAAATTTATAGATGAGGGTTGTCATGGCATTACGGTACAAGAAAAATTTTCTGTGGTTACTCCCCGCTTCAACTAGCAGTGTGCCAGACGTTTAGGAGTGCGTACGCTCTCTTCCCATCTTCAGACGTGCTGAAGGTCTTCGCGAGAAGATGTGAGGAGAGGGTTAAATGTTATCTGATGTTGAGAAAGCTATGCTTCTTACCTCGTGTGCATATAATAATACTCTACAGATTTGGGAGAGTTCGGTGAAGAGACAATGTTCTTAGTTTTTCGTAACAAAATCGGATATCAAAACTTGAATTTATTGACCGACTGTATCGCCTGCATCCATCTGACGTGTTTTCAGAGTTCATCGCTCACATCAGCAAAATTCTGGAGGAAGGGATTCATGATAGATTCTACAATTAGTTATTCATACTAGCGCATGTCATATCTAAAAGTTACTTGAATTGACTTTGTTTTGAAATGGCTTAGCGAACCATTAGGAACGTTCTTAAAGAATTGCCATGCTATGTTCTTCTTTCCATTTATCACTAATTCAAACAATGTTATCGATTCAAAGATCAAAGAATATCTTAAAAACGTTCTTTTTTTTTCGGAAATGATTTTTGGAACCTTTAACGCAAGTGGATGCGCAGAGAAAATTAATCTTAGACCTGTTTCGTAGTGCTTCATAACGCCGAACTTCATATGTCTTGCCAGAAGCTAAATTCTGCTCTGCACTGTTGATGATTCGTGCACAACGCTACTCATTCCAGGACTAAATGAATGTGGCGGGATAGCTCTTCGCAAAATACGCTGAAGTAACAAGTCATGGGGTACTTTCCTAATCTGACCTCTCTTTGCTCGGGATAGTGCAGTAGCTCGGCGTGGCAAGCACTCAACAAGTCGTTGGAAGACCCTGCAGAATGATTGAGCCATACTGCCTTTACAGACGTCCATAATTTGCGAAAGTGTTGTCGGTGCAGGATTTTGTGCACGAACTGCCCTATCGATTATGGCCCATAAGTGTTAGACGGGTGGCCAAATCATTCGCTCGTATTGTTCAGAATGTTCTTCAAACCGGTCGCCAATAATTGTGGCCCAGTTACATGGCGCATTGTCGTCTGTAAAAATTCTATTGTTGTTGGGGATCATGAAGACAATGAATGGCTGTAAATGGTCTCAAAGTAGCCGAACATAGCCATTTCCAAAAACGATCAGTTCAGTTGGACCAGAGGACCCACTCCGTTCCAAGGTAAACACAGTCCACACCATTATGGAGCGATCACAAGACTGCGCAATGCGTTATTTACAATTTGGGTCCATGGCTTCGTGGGTTCTGAGCCACACTGGAACCCTATCATCAACTGTTATCAAATGAAATCTGGGCTCACCTGACCTGGCATACAACCGATATGGTCACTAGCCCAGGACAGGCGCTGCAGGCGACGTGCTGTTAGCAAAGGCGCTCGGGTTGGTCGTCTGCTGCCGTAGCCCATTTACGCTGTATTCCACCGCACTGTCCCAACGGACGCTGTCATCCTACGCCCCACATTGCATTGCTTTCTGTGCTCAATTCACGCAGTGTTGCTTGTCTGTTAGCACTGACTTCTCTACCCAAGCTCTGCTGCTCTCGGTCGTTCAGTGAAGTCCGTCGGCCACTGCGTTTCAGTGGTGAGAGGTAATGCCTGGCATTTCGTATTCTCGGCACTGTGGCTCTCGGAATACTGAATTCCATAAATATTTCCGAAATGGAATGTCCCATACGTCTAGCTCCAACTATCCCTCCGCATTCAAAGTATGTTAATTCACGTCGTCCGGCCTTAATCACGTTGGAAACCTTTCCAAATGACAGCTCCGCCAATGCATTGCCTTTTTATACCTTACGTACGCAATGCTATGGCCATCTACATACATACGCCGCAATCCACCATACGGTACATGGCGGAGGGTACCTCGTACCACAACTAGCATCTTCTCTCTCTGTTCCACTCCCAAACAGAACGAGGGAAAAATGACTGCCTATACGCCTCTATACGAGCCCTAATCTCTCTTATCTTTGTGGTCTTTCCGTGAAATGTAAGTTGGTGGCAGTAAAATTGTACTGCAGTCAGCCTCAAATGCTGGTTCTCTAAATTTCCTCAGTAGCGATTCACGAAAAGAACGCCTCCTTTCCTCTAGAGACTCCCACCCGAGTTCCTGAAGCATTTCCGTAACACTCGCGTGATGATCAAACCTACCAGTAACAAATCTAGCAGCCCGCTTCTATGTCCTCCCTCAATCCGACCTGATAGGGATCCCAAACGCTCGATCAGTACTAAAGAACAGCTCGTATTAATGTTTTACAAGCGGTCTCCTTTACAGATGAACCACATCTCCCCAAAATTCTACCAATGAACCGAAGACGACTATCTGCCTTCCCCACAACTACCGTTTCACGCTTGTCCCACTTCATATCGCTCTGCAGTATTACGCCCAAATATCTACATATGTGCATATCACTTTTGTCACATCAGTACATGTTCGATTGTTCGTCTCTGTGACGGTCTACTCCCCTCGCTCAGGAAATAAGTGCTTGACCTAGGTGGGGTGCATTCATAGTATGGAATGAACTTCGAGATCCCAATAGACGTGTAACAACGTTAGGCAGCCCTTCCAGGTGGATGATCGGTGATATAATTCCAGGAGGCTGTGCGCGCGCACACACGATTAGTGTCGAGGTCGCTTGGAGCCAGCCTTCTCGTAAGACCTGTTCGTAGCCGCTCCAGCTGCGCTGTTCGGGTGGGTTTATTCCAGAGCCTTCGACTCGGGCGCGGACGGTTGCGCGTGGTAGGAAGCAACTCGACGCACTCGGGAAGAAACCTGTTCAGAGTACATCGCAACGCACATGTAAATCTGTATATCTGTATCACAGGTACCGCAAAAATATTTGTGCTTCACGGCCATTCTACGCATATGCTAGGTCGTATTGTCAGTTTGTACGGGAAAACTGAAAATTATCTTTAAATATTATAAACATGACCGACGTACTCTGCTATGAATAGTAAGAGCTATGTACGAATAATAATGATTCGTAATAGAAAACTAAACTGCCATAATTATAAGGCAAGGGTTTAATACTGCTAAAGTGAATAATCTGACTGCAAGAATGTTCAACGGTATAAACTGCCTGAATAATGAACTTTGATGTAAAACCTTACCTCTATTCTGCGTATACCTGTACAGCGCGTGTCAGTACTGCTCTGTTTTGCGTGCCACTATGCTAAAGCTGCAAATTACTATACTACACACACACACACACACACACACACACACACACACACACACACACACTCACTCTCGTGAGTTGCGATGAGTTCTGTTAATTACAAATCGAAATATTTTCGGAACACACTAGGTTCCTTTTCTACTTTTGAAAAGCCATGATCATTTAAAAATTAGGGAAAGGTAGGTAAAAATGCCGCTGCAATAATAAACACCTTAAAATTGTTCTTCACATAAACAGAAGATTCCATTGCACCACTTCCTTCTCAGATCAGTTGCCATTACATAATTGTCTTAATTAAACGCATCGATAATTTGAGACATCGCATTTGAAACATAACTACAATAGCTTCCTCACTTCGACACAGCCAACTACTATCTGCTACTGCGCCTACGCGCACACCAAAGATGACCACGTAACCCTGCGATACAGCTTACAACATCGCTGCTCGTTCATATGTAACAAATGGTTCAAATGGCTCTGAGCACTATGGGACTCAACTGCTGAGGTCATTAGTCCCCTAGAACTTAGAACTAGTTAAACCTAACTAACCTAAGGACATCACACACATCCATGCCCGAGGCAGGATTCGAACCTGCGACCGAAGCAGCCTCGCGGTTCTAGACTGCAGCGCCTAAACCGCACGGCCACTTCGGCCGGCCATATGTAACAGCTCGACAACAAAGATAAGACATTATTGTACAATCGATTAATACTCTGACACCTATCAATGCTACTGACTCATCGTATCGTAGATGACAACAGACTAGAAAAGATCAATCTAGTCTTAATGGAAGAGAGCTATAGTCACCTCATACCGGTGTGGATCCAGTTTTGTACGAATGTAAGAGCTCTAACTTGCCGGGTTAGACCTACATCGCATCCCTCGAAACACATACTTACTGTGAAGGAGAAAGATTGAAAATGAAGCTAATTGTCCGGAGTCGGGTTACATTGCAATGACCGCAGCAAGAGTACAATAAAGAAAGAGTATCAGTATTCATTAATACTTGGCCAAAACTTTATTACCTCCTATTAAATTTTTTTCTTAGCACCAGGTGCACAGTCGTCATTCGGCAGCGAAAAAGTTTGGTGACAGCGAACGGTGATAACACGATGTATAATATAATAAAATGTTTTGTATTACAGAAACGCGGTAATCGGACTTTTTGACAGGAAATTTAGATTGCAACATTAGACTTCGAAAGAATGCTAGTCTGCATATTATGGATCGCGGATGGTGCATAATTGACACGTCATGAAATACCAAAACAGACAAAAAGTTTTACATATTACTAGTAAAGGATGTTAGCATCTTTTCTAAGAAGTAAAACATGTCACCTTAATTAATCGCGTTATTATACCAAAATTACAGAGAGGAAGACAGATGACGCCTTTACCTGTGCAATATGTAGGAAAAAAAGTGAATAGTACGAGCTGTTTCGTGCCTGTTATTTAAAAGAAAATGGAAAACGAAATTAATTAAACGATGACACGTTATTATTATTATTATTATTATTATTATTATTATTAGTAGTAGTAGTAGTAGTAGTATAAACGATGACACATTGTTATTGTTATTGTTGTTATTATTAGTAGTAGTATAGGGTACAATGTGATCTCTGATTTTGAGAGAGAGGTTACTTTTTATTACGAGCCGTCCGAGTGATGTGATACCTTTCTCGTCACCAATATCAGAGATGAGTTCTTGAAATATGTTGGTGTCAGGTGACCTCTTAGTTTTGTTTTACAAACAAGTTTTTTTTAGAAATCGCTCCCAGTCAATTCTTTCTCAGACAGCTTAAATTATACAATATTGCAACGTGTTAGGAGGTATGCCCTTATCAGGCAAAAAGGAAAATAAAACATCACATTAATAAGCATGATCGTTAACTCAGTGATTAATAATAATGTTGTTGATGTAGTAGTTCTGAAAAGAAATTCTTTCTTAAGAACAGAATGTCATATGGCAGTTCTAGTCTCACGGCGTAACTAAAAAGATGTTGCAACATTAAAATCGGTAAAGTACGTTGACAAAGAATTCCTTCTGGTAGCGGCCTCAACAAAAAGTGATTATTTTTTTTACAGTCAGTCACCGTGGAAGAATAGGCTCCCTAGTTCCCATCAGTTAAACTCTGGCAAGCTCCATCTACTTGCCCCTTCTGGACAACACTGGAAACACACTGAGGAAGCGATTATGTCTCAGATGAAATTCGACAGCAAGCCATGTTCGCGTAAGAGTTAGGAAACACAACCATCACTATGCAATTCATTTCTTGTTCAGTCTGAACCCACAGAGAGGACTTCAGAGAGAAGGAAGCGCGAATATCAGCTACAGTAGGAAGCGGGAGGTTTCCGGATAGATAGGCTCGACAGTGAAATTATCTCCCCTACCGGGAGAGAGAGAGAGAGAGAGAGAGAGAGAGAGAGAGAGCCAGCCAGCCAAGTGTATTACGCAAAGCAATACATCCAGTTTTGTTACTTTCAATTTGAATAATGCTCACTGCATACAATTCCTTCATCATTTAAGACGACTCCCACTTAGCGTTAAACATGTAGTCTACGGAAACCTCTAAGAGCTGGTACATGCTCCAGGAAAGATAAGTTACGTCCTATGCATCTGTCAAACAGAAACACTTGAAATTTTTTAGCAACGCACTAATTATATTTTCGTTACTTTGCGTTTCGTTGAAAGAATCTCCCTTTGTAAAAAGCTAATTAGTTGCCACCAAAGGACTATTAATAAGCCTGTTACTATTTAGAGACTGTGTTGTGGGCTTCAGTCCAGAGACTGGTTTGCTGCGGCTCTCCACGCTACTTCATCCTGTGCGGGCTTCATCATCATCCTTCTGAATCTGCTTAGTGTATTCATCTCTTGGTCTCCCTCTACGATTTTTACCCTCCACGCTGCCCTCCAATACTAAATTGGTGATCCCTTGATGCCTCACAACATGTCCTACCAACCCCGTCCCTTCGTCCAGTCAAGTTGTGCCACATGCTCCTCTTCTCCCCAATTCTATTCAGTACCTCATTAGTTATGTGATCTACTCATCTAATCTTCAGGATTCTTCTGTAGCACCACATTTCGAAATCTTCTATTCTCTTCTTGTCCAAACTATTTATCGTCCATGTTTCACTTCCATACATGGCTACACTCCATACAAATGCTTCCAGAAACGACTTCCTGACATTTAAATCTATACTCGATGTTAACAAATATCTCTTCTTCAGAAACGCTTTCGTTGCCATACATTTTATATCCTCTCTACTTCGACCATCATCAGTTATTTTGCTCCCCAAATAGCAAAACTCCTTTACTACTTTAAGTGTCTCATTTCCTAATGTAATCCCCTCAGCATCACCCGACCTAATTCGACTACATTCCATTATCCTCGTTTTGCTTTTGTTGATGTTCATCTTATATCCTCCTTTTAATACACTGTTCATTCCGTTCAGCTACTCTTCCAGGTCCTTCGCTGTCTCTGACAGAATTACAATGGTATCGGCGAACCTCAAATATTTATTTCTTCTCCATGGATTTTAATACTTACGCCGAATTTTTCTTTTGTATGTATCCCACAAACAGTTCGCATGTAGTGTGAGCAGTCGTGTTTTTTTTTTTTTTTTTTCTCGTGACACCATAGTCTCTAAATCTCTAATTTAAGGTATTAGAGACTACATTGTCACGAGGAAAAAAGACTGTTCACATTACTAGCGAACTACTTGTGGCATATACAGGGTGTTCAAAAAACTGCCGAATACTTGAAGAGGTGGTAGTACTCATCGAAACAAGAAAAATCAGTCCAGTGAAATTGGACCTGGAAATGCGTACTGTGTGCGATAAACAAGTGTTCACAGGTGTTGGTAAACGTGGCGTCCATTCATCACTGTGCACCGCTCTGGCCTACGGCGTAAGGAATGACGCACCCTCTGAGCGATACCCAGTTGTTTTAGCTGCTGGCACGCATTGAAGACGCAACCCTGTAGTGTCCGCACAGCGTTGATTGGAGTGGTTTAGACCAATTCCTTAAAGTGTCCCCATAACCGGAAGTCCAGCGTATTGAAGTTTGGGGGACGAGTAGGCCAAGGTGTGACACCCCACCCCCTCGATCAATCCAGCGGTCCTGCGTCAGATATTCGCACACATGTGCCGGTGCGCCATCATGCTTGAACATATGTAGTCGTTGCTGCAATTTCAAAGCCTCCAGCTAGACAGGCAATACATTAATGAGAAAGTCAGATAATGCCCCCCCCCCCCCCCCCAGTTAACGCTCGTGGTAGTGCGTATGGCCCTATTAATCTATCGCCAACTACGCCTGCCCACACGTTGGTTGAGAATCTATGTTGATGCCCCCTTTCCGGAATTTCTTGGGGATTTACTTCTGCCCACACATGCTGGTTATGGAAATTTACACCACCATCTCTTGTTAACCCTGCCTCATCGGCAAATAAAATCTTGAATGTGAACAGTGGATCTGTGACACACTTTTGCAACAGCTATTGACAGGAGCGCCGCCTACCAAGCCGATCCTGTGGCCATTGGGCCTGAACGCGCTGTGGAAGATATGGGTACAGCAGTTGTTCATGAAGTACCGCCCCCCTCCCCCCACAGATAGAGAGTGACATGCCTTCTGCTGCTGCTAACCGTCGCACACTGGTTCCAGGGGTTTCTTGCACCGAACGTAGCAGACGCTCCTTCAAGTCAGGCATGAGGACTGTGCGTGGCCTTCCACTGTCAGCCTTCCGAGGTGCAAGGATACCTGTGTCCCTCAGATGCTGGAAAAGTCTACCGCACGGCTTAACAGAGGGCATTCTGCGCTGTGGATATTTTTCAGGATAGAGGGCGTGGGCTCGCAGGCTACGTCCGCTCGCTAAACCATAGCAGAATATCATATCCGCCATGTCACTTGTCGAGTTCTGGACTTCCATTGCTAACAAGAGGTAGAAGAGAGAACATAAATATGTTGTAGACCATTTGAACGTACAGAAAGCGCAATAACAACAAATACATCAGTGAATCCG
The DNA here is from genome assembly GCF_021461385.2 of Schistocerca piceifrons. Lineage (NCBI taxonomy): Eukaryota > Metazoa > Arthropoda > Insecta > Orthoptera > Acrididae > Schistocerca > Schistocerca piceifrons. The sequence continues at coordinate 537,816,185 of NC_060141.1, forward strand.
CGTTTAGAAAAAGGTAAAACTCCATGATACGTATCCACCGTTGACAGTACTGTGCAGTAAGGCACACAAACACAACGAAAGCTAAGTAGCCAATACACAAATTTGACGGAGCACCAATGCAACGACTGTGTTAGTATCGGCAACCCAACGTCGCGCAGCCCTTCCTATAAACAAGTTTTTAATTTTTCTTTTTCGGATTGGATAAATACGACACCTCTCAAACTATTCAACTTTTTTTTTAATCCTGCATTTTCATAGAATGAGTCGATTCTCAGTGCTACCTCAGAAATGAAAGCTAACTGTTCACATTGGGGGTAGACACTTCTTACAAAACACGCTTCCTCTGCACCACTCCTCTCCCTAGCGACGATTGCTTAACCACACGCTGCACCCCCATTTAAAATCAACCAAGCCGGCCGCGGTGGCCGAGCGATTCTAGGCGCTCAGTCCGGAACCGCGCGACTGCTACGGTTGCAGGTTCGAATCTCGCCTCGGGCATGGATGTGTGTGATGTCCTTCGGTTAGTTAAGTTTAAGTAGTTCTGAGTTCTAGGGGACTAATGACCTCAGGTGTTAAGTTCCATACTGCTCAGAGCCATTTGAAAATCAACCAAGTTAAAATATGTGCACTGTACTTACTGTTCGTACACCGCTGAACTCCTTACTTCTGAAATGGCAGGCTTGGGAAAATTTCTCACTGCCAGTACTTTGCGTCTGACAACGGTCACGTATAATATTGTATAGATCATACAGTAGTGCAGTAATCGTTACATAATAAATGTTCTGATAAAATTTTGTTAAGAAGTGAATAATAAAGCTCTTTCTGGTCTACTGCGAAATCTACCTACTACTCGGAGAAGGGATTTTCATGAGATATTTAAACATGTGTGACGCACATGTCTCAGTTTTAATCTCAGATGCATGTTGCAACGAAGAAACTGTGTATAGTGGGTGGACTGTGTCAGGAAGATGTTCATAGGTACGTTTCTCAAAGTTACAACCTCCGCCGCTTTGTCTCACGCGTTAACGATAGTGTTTGAAATAAAGAAGACATAATTACTGGTTACGTATGTAATCAGTCTTACGAAACAATAATCTTCTAAAATAATTTAGTTTCGAGATCGAAACACAACCGATCCGATTTGTTGTTGCGCTTTAGAAAATATCGTTTTACACCTGGGTCGTAGTTACCCCAGGCTGCGAACCACTGATTAGAGAGAGAGAGAGAGAGAGAGAGAGAGAGAGAGTTGTTCGCAAGGAGAACGAAAAAGAATGATACATCATTAGGATCATGTTACAGCACTGTGGGGTTCAAACTAACGTTGGCGAATGAAAATTTTATAAAATTCGAATTACCGTAAACGAGTAAACTTTATTTACTTCACTGAAGCTATTTAATAAACTTAATTCTGTTGAGACGGTAGTTTCCTTCGACGTATACGATTTTCAAATAATTTACGGGAATGCAGTCGGATGATCACTACTGTGAGCAGACATACAGTTGCAATGGGAAGCCCGTTGTCACCTACTAGTGCCAATTTGTTTATGGAAGATTTCGAGGAACGTGCCTTGGAGTCAGCGACTTTTTTAAACCTGCGTGTTTTTCTTTTTCTTTTTTTTCGGATACATAGATGATACTGCTGTTGTTTCACCAGATGGCAGCGAGAATTTGAACGACTTTTTAGAGCAGTCTGAATTCAATCCACCGAAATAATCTTCTCACGCCGGAGTTGGAAAAGGATGGCTCTCTTCCCTCTTTGATATTGTGGACAGGAGGAAGGTGGATGATACATTGGGACATGCCGAACTCTACCCGCACTGACTTGTATCTGCAAGATGATAGTTGGCACCATCCGGTACAGTGAGGTTTACAGAGCCCTTGTCATCTCGCACCCCGAGAGTTTGTCAGCCTAGTTAGCCCAACTCGAAATCGCCTTTCGTCACAATAGCTATAGTGAAAGACAGATCAGATGTGCGTTGCGCTACCGACCAAATGTCCACAGAGTGAGTGATAACAATATCGAGGTGACACCAAAATCCACGGTCTTTTTTGCGTTAGGCAGGGAGAATTTCGAACAGGATTACGCGTTTTTCGCGGAAATATGTGAAGTGTGTTTTTCGACGACCGTCTGAGTAAGGGTCCTTTTAGGGTCGTTGAACGATGATCTTGATTTGCGTGATGTAGCACGCATTCCTTGCAGTTGTAGCGTGTCATATATTGGTAAGACTGTCAGGGCTTCGGAGGACTGGTGTACTGAGCATCAGCGACGCACACGCTTACAACCACCGACCAAATCCGCCACTGCAGAACACTGTCTCGGCAGCTGTCATTCTATGCAATATAACAACACGTATGCGCTTCCAGCCATTGCGGTAGTGTTGTTAAGGAAGCTGTTGAAATTAAATTAGCAGATAAGCTTAGAAATAGAGATCGTGGTTTTTGTTTACATTCTGCACGGACTCCTGCTCTCTTCTCTGTTAAAAAAAAAAGAAGGAAAAAGAGAGGGACAGTTTGTGCTACCTCATCCGTTGATTATTAATTTCACTATCGATTACTTCTGATGTCGGTCATCTTTTGATTGTGACAGTCTTTTTACTGTGAGAGAGAGAGAGAGAGAGAGAGAGAGAGAGAGAGAGAGAGAGAGAGACCGACCTTACCGGAGTTTTTAAATTCTCTTGCGCTGTACTTACTTGCTGCATTTTTGCCTTGAAAATGGAAGGGTGTGCGCTGCGTTCTCGTAAGTTATTCGAACATAACAGATGAGTACTAGAGAGTGGCGCACTAAATGTGTTACAAATTGTTTCCTTTCACAATTTACGACGCACATTAGATATCCCGCTGGGATCTCTACAGCAGTACCAGCAGAGCTTGGAAAAACAAATGAGTTACGAAATGACATGTAATTCACGATACTGCCGCTAGGAGACAAGGAAGCAGCAATGGCTGACAATAGAAGAACGGTCGGCAATTGCGTTACTTTTTCATGAAATGAAAAGCCTTGTTGTGACTCAGAGGCGTTTTCGACAACAGTTTAACACACGATGGGTCCCTTGCAAGACCACCATCCACAGGTTGTACGATAAATTTGTACAGGAAGGAACAGTATTGGAAGCGAAGCGACCTCGGCCTAAGCTTGTATGTTCGCCGGAGAATATTGAAGCGGTACGAGTTGTTGTACAGAGAAGTCCCGGGAAATGGTGTAGAAAGGCAGCAGTGCAACTGGGAATATCCAGACGCTCCGTTCAACGCATTCTTAAAAGTGACCTCCATATGTACCCATACAAGATGACCTGTGCACAGAAGCTCACTGAAGAACACAAGCAGCAGAAACTACTGTTTGCTCAGTGGGCGCAGGATAGAGAAGAAACTATCAACAACGTTCGGTTTTCAGACAAGGCGCATTTTCATTTAGAGGGTGTAGTTAACAAACAAAATGTACGCTTTTGGGCCACTGAAAACCCACACGTGCTTCATGAACGACAACATTATGCTCAGAGGATTACAGCGTGGGCAGCAATTTCAAGTCACGGACTTATTGGACCCTTTTTCTTTGAAGAAACTGTGAACAGCGAGCGTTATTTGAGCATGCTTCGCAATAGCTTCATTCCACAGCTTTTTGCTACTGCCTTGCACTTCAACACGCAGTGGTTCAAGCAAGATGGAGCAAGGCCACATACTGCAAACACTGTGTTGGAGCTGTTACACGAGCATTTCGACATGCGGATCATTTCACTCAGGTTTCCAAGTCGCTTCAGTGACGGACAAAATTGGCCCCCCAATAGTCCAGACCTCAATCTATGTGACTTTTTTCTTTGGTGGTACCTAAAGGAAAAAATTTTCCCGAAAGGTCCACGTGATTTAATGGAGCTCAGAAGACTTATTCTTCTAGCTTACAGTGAAATTACGGAAGACATGTGCCGTAGGGTAACCACTAACTTAGGTGTTCATTTGAAGGAAGTTAGGAAACTAAATGGTGGACACACTGAGCATGTGCTGAGTTAGAACACTCCACGGACGGCTCTTCATTGTAGTATATGTTCCTTTCAGATTGTATTGACAATGAAGTTTATATTCAAAAACAAAATGGTAACACATTTCGTGCGCCACCCTATACTATACTCAAAACACTACGCAACCGCATGAAGCGTATTAGTATATCGCCAAGCCGCAACAATAAGACCAAGGCAGTGCTGACGGGGCGAACGGCGAACTATGGCCGGTGTCACCCGCCGCCGCTGCTGCTGCTGCTGCTGCGGCGGCGTTGCGTTGGCGAGGATTCGGCCACGCGGGCGCCAACTCAGCACCGCAGAACAGGCGAGGCGGCGGCGGTGTGCAGTGCCGGCGGCGTCACGTGACTCCACGGTGAGTCGGCGCGCATCACGCCACCTGCCGAGGGCGCTGGCGTCACCGGCGCTGCCCGCTTCCCAGCAGCTGTGGGCGGGGAAGGCGCGTCGGAGAGGGGAAGGGGGGCTGTGTATGCCGTAATCGTAATTGGACAAGTCAGCGGCGTGCCAGCGCTCTGGCGTCAGTGTAGGATTCTCTGTCCCGAACACTGCAGGTGGGCAAGGCGTCCGCATCATGATGTGGTGGCATTTTTCTTTTTTTGTCAAAAATGCACATTTCGTTTTCGACAGTCCGCTTTCAGATACACAGATCAAGTCAAAATAATTTTCTGTGGATATTATAGAACTCCGTAGAAATGCATGTTAAGTGAAATTCTCTGGTGTGCAAAACTTAAAAGACGAACGTACGGGGTGTTCAAAAAGTCTCTCCGCAGTGCCGTATGATTGTTAGCCGCGCGTTCCGTATGCCGCAGTGAAAATACCGAAATGAAACTCTGTGAAATGCAAGTTATTATTTTATTGAATATTCACTTACAAATTTTCACATTAAATGTTGGAAGTGTCCCTGTTGTTGAATACATAATTCAATTCGTCTAATCATGTTTCCGAACATAAGTTTGTTAATCAAATCTCGCACTATATCGCGATTTGGGAGTGTTTTCTCTGGGGAAACTGAATTAAATTTTTGACGAACTGAAATTCAGTATTTACCGCCAGCTTTGAACACTTGTTCGACTAAAAGCACACGTTCTTCAATGGTTAGCATTTTAACAGTGACAAAACGTAACAAGCGAACAAGGGAACTAAACTTAAACGTTCACGTCAACACGTAACGACACACACCAACGATACTACTGACGCTGGCTGTGATAAACGAAACAGTGGAATGTTGCGAGAGTCCACTTCAAGGCAAGTAACTCAGGCAGGCGAACAATCATACGGCACTGCGGAGAGACTTTTTGAACACACTGTAGCTTCCGAATGATGTTACTGTCGTTACTTGGAGTATACACAGAAAGAACTGCTACACTATAATACAGAAAGAGACTGAAAGAAATGAGCAATGATACGAACAGAGAAAACACTGCTCTTGAAAGACAGTAAATGGAAACGATCGTATGGCGTCAGTGGCCGAGAGGTCCAAGGCGGGAAGTTCGGCCACCAGGTGCAAGACTTATTGAGTGCGACGCCACATTGGGCGACTCGGGCGTCGACAATGGAGATGAAATGATGACAGTACAACACCCAGTCCCTGAGGGGAGGAAAAAAATCTCCCATCACAGCCGGGAATCGAACCCGGGGTCCCGTGCGTGGGAATCCAACGTGCTGACCGTTCAGCCATCGAGGCTGAAATGAATGCGTGTCATGGTGGTCCACTGGACATTACAAAAGGTCGGGCATGGTTCTGTTCCTATGGATAGTATTCATGCGCTGCAACGTGCTCCCTTGTCGGCCAGAAGGTTGGTAGCGAGTTCTTGTGGTAGGGCATTTCATTTCTCCAGGAGGGCGGTTGACAATTGCTGGATGGTCGTTCGTGCTCGTGGAGCTGCTGCGGTACGTCTGCCCAACGCACCCCACAAGTACTCCATGGGATTTAAGTCTAGGAACGGGCAGGCCAATCCATTCGCCGAATGTCTCGTTGCTGTGTTCGATGTTCGCGCCTCGTCATCAATAAAAATGAAGTCGGGGCCGAATCCACACCTGAGAAGGGACACATGGGAAAGTAGTACAGTGTCATAGTAACGTTCACAGGTGAGTGACAAGTGTTGAGAGGTATGGCTGTCTGTGCGCTCATGCAAATTATGCCTGCCCGTACAATAACACCAGTAACACCAGAACGATTAGGTTCGGCAATCATAACGTGCAGGTTTACATGGCCGGCGTCTTCATTAGTTAAAACTTCCGGGCTGAGAGGCCTTGGTCCATCTGTAAAACTACTTCCTCCTGTCGTTTCGTTCCCAACTGCGGGCAAAATCTTCGGAGGTGAGTCAACGGTCACCTCGGAAGATGTTGCCCGCAGTTGGCAACGAAACGTCAGGAAGCAGTTGTTTTACAGATCGACCACGGCCTCTCAGTCCGTGAGTTTTACCTAATGAGGTTCGGCAATGTTCCCGGGTGCATTACATATGAGGGTACGTCCAGAATCACTAGCCATTGATTCTGCTCTCATCCGAAAAGAGCACACTCCTCTTTGGTGCCGTGCTTACGCTCTTGGCACTACAGCAAACGGTGCCGTCGACGTGCGTGTGTCAACGGAACGCCCCGATGCGGTCAGCGTGCCACCACCACCGTGGAGCGTGAGACTGCGAGCTTTGCAGTCGTATTAAATATGGTTTCATTGCATCTGCACCCACTGCTTATGTACACCCCCCCCCCCTCCTGCCTGTTGCACACTGCACTGATCATCTGCTGCTGCAGTTGGCTGATGTCGACCCCATCACTCATATGGGCAGCAGTGCCTGCGGTTCGGAACGCTCCCCGTCACGTAACACAATACTACGAGCAATATCAAACTGTTAGGTTACACTCGTCACACCTTGGCCTCCTCCCAGTTTCTCAATGATTCTTCCCCGTGTGATGTCATCCAAATGTTGTGACCGGGGCGTGTTGTAGTGAACACCACCACTAACACAGTACATCGTAATTACTCGCAGACTGACACACACTGACTTTTCCCGTTCCTTCAACTTCCCCATGTTGTAGAGCCAACACTATTTGGCTATGGTCTAACTGATCTCAGGCCATGTGAAGCCATTCTGTGCGCGACAGGTAGACTTCTGGCGACATGCTCCCGCATTTTTTTCATTTCAAAAAAGCAGTTGATATATGTTACTTCATCTATCTCGTTCTAAAGTTTTTCGAGAGCAGTGTATTTAGAAGTGCACAGCGGAATGCTGATTACATTGAAGTGTTCTACATTGTTTTAATATCGTGATACATCTGTCAAAAATTTCAACATTGATCATCAAGCAAGTTGTGACAATCTGTAAAACCAGTTCATTTGGCGTCTGTGTCCAAGAAATATTGTGCAGAAAATTTTATAAAAAAATCACCATAAATCAGAGTTGTAACTTAGGAATATATCATAAATTACTATATATGGTGTACCTAAATGCAGTATTGATAATCATCTCCCGCGTGGCAACAGTTTAAAGTGGTTTACAACATTTAAATGTTCGTGGATGCACATAAGCCCCCATGGATGCGGACCCAGTTAAGTATAAATGATTTGAGGATGCCGTGCAAATACGGATAGCATTTTTCTTATCCTGGCAGACTTCTATTCAGATGTGTTATTCTGTAGGAACTTGTGACGATACCTTCTAACGCATCAGTGTTACAGAGAGCTGAACGCTGGCAGGACTTAGGTTGCCGTAGAATATTTTCTACTCGGCCATTGGAAGCATGCACAATGATCCACTACTTTCAGTTTAATTACGAGTGCCTACTGATACAAAATGCCTCCGAATTTTGAGTGCGCCAGGTCTTCCGATTTTTATGTAAAACAAAATCTGTTAACGTAAATCTATGAATTGTAGCGTATGACATGACTGTCTCTTCCATTTTTGAGCTCCCTGTATTTATTCTGGAACTTTCAGATAGATTTTTTATAGTCCGTATAAGATGTATGGGATGTACTCTTTCTTCCATGTTACCTGTGATTTGTTTCTAATGACAGCAATGTTTTTCTACATTTTCTACATTGTCTTTGCATTGTTTTCCAAGAACTTTTTAATGCTGAAAATATAATCTGATGATTCATACGTCTGACTGTCCTAGTCAGTACTTCCAGTGCGGTTGTGACGTTTCTGCCGTCGTAATTCGTAAACAAAGTTCAGCAGGGCGTCGTTAGCACCACGTCGGAGGCTAGCATTGTGTTGTTCACGGCACGCTGATCAATTGGTTTCGTACGGTCACGCGTTTGTGCGTAGTCTATTGCGACCCTTTGAAGCATCGCGAATGACGGCTTCTGGTTGTTGCGAGTTCATGCTCAGTTTAGCAATGTTTGGTGTTACCGTTAAATGGGTTATTTCCCTTAATTTTTGCTACCGCGCCGTAACTTGATTAGCATTTGTGGCCAACCGTACAGCGACATTCCGAATGGCTCGTGCCTTTGACACTTTACCCGCCCCCTTTGTGGAGGCCATTCCTCGTATTTAACAGTACGATACAGCTGACCCGTTAGAAACATGGAAATAACGCATGAGTTGAAACATGTTCCCGCGCTTCCCTGAAAACTGTAGAGATATGTCACGTCACTCGCTCCACAAAACAAGGATGGTTATTAGTATTCACATAGAAATTATCCACTACTATCGTAGTATCCGTCTACATTCAGAAATCTGTGCAAATGTGTCACGGATTCATGGTAACATCAAAAAAGTATGGGATATGTAAGACTACGTTCATAGTTGCGCAGTTGCTGTCTATTTACTTCACTATCCGTCATTACTTAAGTCAGTAAATAAACAGTGGATGCGACAAGAGGGGACTCGCTAGCTCCTATACACTGTTTGACTTCCCTGTATCGTAAACTGTGTTGAAGTAGAGCGTGGATTTAAACCACATCAAACCATGCGCTGTAGATTCACGTGGTCCGAGCTTTACTGGAAAAGCGGATGGCATGATTGTGTTGTTAACTGAACGAACACTAATATTTTTGACATTCATTTCTTAACTGGTTTGATGTTACGATCAATTTGCACAAAATTTTCATTGCTTATTTCATTTCTATATAACTGCATAATCAACATATTTGGATTTCTAATATTCTGAGTGATTTCAGGCACTAATGTTTTGTATTATCCTCCTAAATTTTTTCCGTATGTCGTACAAGACCCACTAAACCTTTCCTCTTCAGGCGAGGATTTTCGTTGCTCTACTTTCGTTGCGTATTCTTTGTAGCTCTTGCAACAGCAACACACATACACACACGTTAAGAGTTCAACCCTCCTCGTTGCTATAGGCAATTTTATTCGTTTTTAATGCAAAACTACATGTCCTTCACTTGTGTCAAGAAACTGATATTTCTACTCTGTCAAGGAACTGCATATCCAACAGTTTGCCTATTTAATGTGTTTGGATGCTGCGTTCATCCATTACAGAAACTCAGAGTTAATCTTCATATATTTGTCGGCGTGCAATAATAGCATCTTGATGGTTGAAGACAAATGTAAAATTGTATTTTCAGTGTCTGTGTTATATAGTGTACCGTGCAATACCCTTCAGACTTGGATGCATGTCTGAAGGACACTGCATAGTAAATCGTATTACACGTATCAAATAGTAGTTAATGCCTAGACAAGGCCGCAACGATAATAATGAATGTCTTTCCCCTTGCGGGAATCACAGAAACTGTGGAAGTGCAGGATGTAGACACGCATTGACGTATGAAACTTTGGATCAGTCCTGGAGACATGCTCGGGTAGCCAAAGCGAGAAATTGGGGTTCGTTGTCACTAATCAATTGGGTAAATGAAATCTAAACGTTTTTACAATGCGAATACATTTCTTTTACAGTATGGAGGGTATTTCAAAACTGATGTTGCAGGCTTCTAGGGGTTTCAGAGGGAACTTCGTAGATAACGTTTCGATCATGAACATTTCGAGATACACACCCTTTGAATGTAAAGTAGGTTTGAAGATATGATCATTTTCAAATCTTGCGCTTCACGGAACGAGAGCGCATTGAGAACAGGGCGCCGCCTTAGTCTCGTGACGTAATATGCCGTCTACTCTGCCACTGCTTCGACGTCAGGCTCGCTTGTCAGTCGATCATCCAGAAAAGGGTCTCACGTTCTTCTGTACAGCCCAGTGGATCCCAGATTCTCGACATTCTTGCAAGATGTACTGGTAGGGTCGTAGGAAGATCTACTTTTCTCATTCCGTCAGAAAATGTAGTATCAACATGACAGCGCACCCGTGTATTTCGCACGTGGTGTTTGCGGATATCTCAACCAAACATACGGTGAAAGAGATGGACCAACTCTTTGACCACCGCGATGAGCTGATTTAACTCCTCTCGACTTCTTGTTGTGGGGCCATATGAAGAGTCTTGTGTATCCGACTCCAGTACAGTCCTGGCGGCAGTAAATTTTATTCAACACCCACCACGGTTTGTGGACCGTTTGTATGAAAGCACGCGTCACGGATTCGCCTTTTGCAGCGAATACTAGGGTTGTTACGTGGAGCATCCCCTGTACGGTGCACATGCGAGAGCTCATTTTCATCCACTCTACAAACTTCTGAAGCCCTTAACAGGAATTGTGAAAAACGCTGTATATTTGCGTATACTGCTATCTTCAAGTCATGTCGATGTATATAAACATTGCCGGCCGCAGTGGCCGAGCGGTTCTAGGCGCTTCAGTCCGGAACCACGCGGCTGCTGCGGTTACAGGTTCGAATCCTGCCTCGGGCATGGATGTGTGAGATGTCCTTAGGTTAGTCAGATTTAAGTAGTTCTGTTAACCATAGTGCTTAGAGCCATAAGCCATACATCAACATACACAACGTACGGTGCGAGGCGGAGGGTATCGTGTGCCACTACTAGTCATTTTCTTTCCTATTGCATCGGTCAAATAGGGCGAGGGGAAAAAATGTCTATGTGCCTCCGTATTTCTCGTTGCTCACTTTTGTGTTCCTTACGCGAAGCGTATGTTGACGGCAGTAGAATCGTTCTGGAGTCAGCTTCAAATGCTGTTTCCCTAAATTTTATCAGTAGCGTTCCTCTGAAAGAACATCACCTTCCCTTCAGGGATTCGCATTTCAGTTCCCAAAGCATCTCCGTAACACATTCGCCGTGTTCGAAACCGCCTGTAAAAAAAATCGAGCAGTGCGCCTTAGAATTGCTTAGAGGTCTCCCTTTAATCCGACGTGGGTACATATCCTAAAAACTCGAGCAGTACTGAGAAATAGGTCGTATTAGCGTTCTTTAGACTGTCTCCTTTACAAAAAACCGTACTTGGCTAGAATTCTTCCAATAAACCGAAGTCCATCACTCGCCTTCCCTACCATAATCCTCACATGCTCGTTACACTTCATACCGCTTTGCAACTTAACTGCCAGATATTACATCGACGGTGTAAATCAGGACACTATTAATGTTGCATCCAAACATGGCGTGTTTGCTCCTTCTACTCATCGTGTATTTCTACATTTAGAGCTGAATGCCATTCATCCCAACAAGTAGAAACGTTGTCTACTCAGCGACGGCACCTTCCCATACATCACACCACCATCAGCAAACAATCGAAAATTGCTGCTCACCCTTCCCAGCGGGTCATTTATGTGGCTAGGAGCCGTCCGCTGTGGGCGAGCGGTTCTAGGCACTTCAGCAGCTGCTGCTACGGTCGCACGTTCGAATCCTGCCTCGGGCATGGTTGTGTGTGATGTACTTAGGTTAGTTATGTTTAAGTAGTTCAAAGTCTAGGGGACTGATGACCTCAGATGTGAGGTCCCATAATGCTTGGAGTAATTTGAACCATTTGTGGCTAGGAAATGATAGCGGCACTGCTACACTTCCCTGGGACTTGATAACCTTGCCTCTGATCAACACTCGCCATTACTTAATGAATCTTTGAGCCACTCACATGTCAAAAATGGTTCAAGTGGCTCTGAGCACTATGGGACTTAACATCTAAGGTCATCAGTCCCGTAGAACTTAGAACTACTTAAACCTAACTAACCTAAGGACATCACACACATCCATGCCCTAGGCAGGATTCGAACCTGCGACCGTAGCGGTCTCGAGGTTCTTGACTGAAGCGCCTAGGCTCACATGTCTGGGAAACTCTTCGATATGTTCGTACCTTCGTTAAGTCTGCCGTGCGATACAGTGTCAACTCCTTTTCATAAATCGGGATATATGGTATCTGCCTAATGTCCTTCATCCACAGTTCGCAGTGTATCATATGAGAAATGGGCAAGCCAAGTTCCGCACGAGCGATGATTTGTAAACCCGAGCTGATTCGTTGACATAAGCCTCTCGGCATCGAGGAAATTTACTACATTCGAACTGAGAATATATTCTGAAGGAAACCGATGTTAGGGGTGTTGGTCTGTAATTTTACGGGTCCGCTCGTTCGCCCTTGTTACGTCTGGAAGCCACCTGCGCTTTCTTTCAGTCGATCTACAGCGGCGAACGTCAAGCATGTTGATACTGGTGTACTTCCATACTTCTTTCACCTGTTCATAAGTGTCCCTGCATGGCGATCACCTTCTTTCTGGCGGCAGGGATTCATGCTTTGGGAGTGGAAGCGCTCTTGCAGAACGCTGCGACTTGAAGCTAACAGGACATCTGTTGGCAGCTGGCTCCTATTCGCAGTAACTAGGTAAGCGGTGACGGTGTTTCCTCTTCTAAAGTCTGTGCGTTTTACGAGCTGCAGAACTCAGGGGTCCGGCCTGATACGTCTCCCTGTTGTTGCCCGCAGACGTTCCTGCAACCGAGGGTGGCACCACCCGTCGTGCGGCCCTCGCCGCTGTTGCTCTGCCCCCTCCCGGAGCGACGTCGGCCACAGTGGCCCCAGGAAGCTGGCCGCCTCGTAGGGCAGCTGAGTCATCCACTGGCGGACTTCCGGAGATGGCCCCGGAGCGCGTTCCCATCCGGAGACCACTCACCACCCCGACACCCGGCGTCCGGAACTCTGCAGCCCTCACTATTGGGGAGGAAGACTCGGAAGGGGGATTGCCGCGGGCCGCGGTAAGAGATTTGTACGAGAGAGGGGACCGACCGGCCTTCAAGGACAAAGAGTGGTCCGTCTTACAGGAAAAAGCAGCGAGGATGTCTTTCCAGTATTACAGACATTTACTCGAGCTACTCTCGGTGCTGGCGGATGAAGAGTGTCTCCGCCCGACTAGTACCAAACTTGGCAGACCAGCAACGCTGCAGATTCGCCTTTTGCAGCGAATACTAGGGTTGTTACGTGGAGCATCCCCTGTACGGTGCACATGCGAGAGCTCATTTTCATCCACTCTACAAACTTCTGAAGCCCTTAACAGGAATTGTGAAAAACGCTGTATATTTGCGTATACTGCTATCTTCAAGTCATGTCGATGTATATAAACATTGCCGGCCGCAGTGGCCGAGCGGTTCTAGGCGCTTCAGTCCGGAACCACGCGGCTGCTGCGGTTACAGGTTCGAATCCTGCCTCGGGCATGGATGTGTGAGATGTCCTTAGGTTAGTCAGATTTAAGTAGTTCTGTTAACCATAGTGCTTAGAGCCATAAGCCATACATCAACATACACAACGTACGGTGCGAGGCGGAGGGTATCGTGTGCCACTACTAGTCATTTTCTTTCCTATTGCATCGGTCAAATAGGGCGAGGGGAAAAAATGTCTATGTGCCTCCGTATTTCTCGTTGCTCACTTTTGTGTTCCTTACGCGAAGCGTATGTTGACGGCAGTAGAATCGTTCTGGAGTCAGCTTCAAATGCTGTTTCCCTAAATTTTATCAGTAGCGTTCCTCTGAAAGAACATCACCTTCCCTTCAGGGATTCGCATTTCAGTTCCCAAAGCATCTCCGTAACACATTCGCCGTGTTCGAAACCGCCTGTAAAAAAAATCGAGCAGTGCGCCTTAGAATTGCTTAGAGGTCTCCCTTTAATCCGACGTGGGTACATATCCTAAAAACTCGAGCAGTACTGAGAAATAGGTCGTATTAGCGTTCTTTAGACTGTCTCCTTTACAAAAAACCGTACTTGGCTAGAATTCTTCCAATAAACCGAAGTCCATCACTCGCCTTCCCTACCATAATCCTCACATGCTCGTTACACTTCATACCGCTTTGCAACTTAACTGCCAGATATTACATCGACGGTGTAAATCAGGACACTATTAATGTTGCATCCAAACATGGCGTGTTTGCTCCTTCTACTCATCGTGTATTTCTACATTTAGAGCTGAATGCCATTCATCCCAACAAGTAGAAACGTTGTCTACTCAGCGACGGCACCTTCCCATACATCACACCACCATCAGCAAACAATCGAAAATTGCTGCTCACCCTTCCCAGCGGGTCATTTATGTGGCTAGGAGCCGTCCGCTGTGGGCGAGCGGTTCTAGGCACTTCAGCAGCTGCTGCTACGGTCGCACGTTCGAATCCTGCCTCGGGCATGGTTGTGTGTGATGTACTTAGGTTAGTTATGTTTAAGTAGTTCAAAGTCTAGGGGACTGATGACCTCAGATGTGAGGTCCCATAATGCTTGGAGTAATTTGAACCATTTGTGGCTAGGAAATGATAGCGGCACTGCTACACTTCCCTGGGACTTGATAACCTTGCCTCTGATCAACACTCGCCATTACTTAATGAATCTTTGAGCCACTCACATGTCAAAAATGGTTCAAGTGGCTCTGAGCACTATGGGACTTAACATCTAAGGTCATCAGTCCCGTAGAACTTAGAACTACTTAAACCTAACTAACCTAAGGACATCACACACATCCATGCCCTAGGCAGGATTCGAACCTGCGACCGTAGCGGTCTCGAGGTTCTTGACTGAAGCGCCTAGGCTCACATGTCTGGGAAACTCTTCGATATGTTCGTACCTTCGTTAAGTCTGCCGTGCGATACAGTGTCAACTCCTTTTCATAAATCGGGATATATGGTATCTGCCTAATGTCCTTCATCCACAGTTCGCAGTGTATCATATGAGAAATGGGCAAGCCAAGTTCCGCACGAGCGATGATTTGTAAACCCGAGCTGATTCGTTGACATAAGCCTCTCGGCATCGAGGAAATTTACTACATTCGAACTGAGAATATATTCTGAAGGAAACCGATGTTAGGGGTGTTGGTCTGTAATTTTACGGGTCCGCTCGTTCGCCCTTGTTACGTCTGGAAGCCACCTGCGCTTTCTTTCAGTCGATCTACAGCGGCGAACGTCAAGCATGTTGATACTGGTGTACTTCCATACTTCTTTCACCTGTTCATAAGTGTCCCTGCATGGCGATCACCTTCTTTCTGGCGGCAGGGATTCATGCTTTGGGAGTGGAAGCGCTCTTGCAGAACGCTGCGACTTGAAGCTAACAGGACATCTGTTGGCAGCTGGCTCCTATTCGCAGTAACTAGGTAAGCGGTGACGGTGTTTCCTCTTCTAAAGTCTGTGCGTTTTACGAGCTGCAGAACTCAGGGGTCCGGCCTGATACGTCTCCCTGTTGTTGCCCGCAGACGTTCCTGCAACCGAGGGTGGCACCACCCGTCGTGCGGCCCTCGCCGCTGTTGCTCTGCCCCCTCCCGGAGCGACGTCGGCCACAGTGGCCCCAGGAAGCTGGCCGCCTCGTAGGGCAGCTGAGTCATCCACTGGCGGACTTCCGGAGATGGCCCCGGAGCGCGTTCCCATCCGGAGACCACTCACCACCCCGACACCCGGCGTCCGGAACTCTGCAGCCCTCACTATTGGGGAGGAAGACTCGGAAGGGGGATTGCCGCGGGCCGCGGTAAGAGATTTGTACGAGAGAGGGGACCGACCGGCCTTCAAGGACAAAGAGTGGTCCGTCTTACAGGAAAAAGCAGCGAGGATGTCTTTCCAGTATTACAGACATTTACTCGAGCTACTCTCGGTGCTGGCGGATGAAGAGTGTCTCCGCCCGACTAGTACCAAACTTGGCAGACCAGCAACGCTGCAGAGTGTGCTGCGAAAGGAGGCTGAAGGGAGGACTATAGAGACGGAAGGCACTCCTGAGATACAGCTGGAACCTAGCGATGAGTCTCGAGAAGCGGACGACGCAGGTGGTGGCCTGTCGAGCGCCGTTGAGAGTAACGCTGCTCCAGTGGCGGAGGAAGAAGAAGAAATGGGCGCTGCGGGTGGGGAGTACGGAGACGCCCGGCGCCTCCTGGGACGGCTGCGCGCGGTCGGAAGGCGCCGGCGGCCGCCCGAGACTCGGAAGCAGGAGCCGGTGGTGGACGAGACGGAGCCGCCGACAGCGGCGGGCGGCGAGGAGCGCCCGCCGGCCGACCTGGTGCAGGCGGTGTCGCGCGCGCAGATGTCGCGCCTCAACGCAGACGTGCTGCGGCGCACCGCCCAGATGCTCCAGCAGGAGACGCGCAAGCTGCAGGCGGAGCGCGACATGCTGACCGCGTCGAGGGACGCGCTGCGTGCACAGGCGCGGTCGTCGCTGGCCGAGCGGGAGCGCATCAACGCAGAGCGACTCAAGATAGACCTGGAGCGAGACATGCTGCAGGCACAGGTGCTCGGCTGAGGCCGCCGACGCTGCCAACACGCGACGTTCGCTTCTATTCCCTGAACTGCTAACAAAGACTTGATACAAATCCCTCAGTCTGACCTGTTTCGTGCTGTGTATCTACAATTTGTACAGAAACCAGATGGCAGTTACAAGAGTCACGGGACATGAAAGGGAAGCAGTGGTTGGGAAGGGAGGGAGACAGTGTTGTAGCCTCGCCCCGATGCTACTCAATCTGTATATTGAACAAGCAGTGAAGGAAACAAAAGAAAAATTCGGAGTAGGTATTAAAATCCATGGCGAAGAAATACAAAATTTGAGGTTTGTCGATGACATTGTAATTCTGTCAGAGACAGCAAAGGACTTGGAAGAGCAGTTAAACGGAATGGACAGTGTCTTGAAAGGACGGTATAAGATGAACATGAACAAAAGCAAAACGAGGATGATGGAAAGTAGTCGATTTAAATCGGGTGATGCTGAGGGAAGTAGATTAGGAAATGAGACACTTAAAGTAGTAAATGAGTTTTGCTATTTGCCGAGCAAAATAACTGATGATGGTCGAAGTAGAGAGGATATAAAATGTATACTGGCAATGGCAAGGAAAGCGTTTCTGAAGAAGAGAAATTTGTTAACATCGAGTATAGATTTGTCAGGAAGTCGTTTCTGAAAGTATTTGTATGGAATGTAGCCATGTATGGAAGTGAAACATGGACAATAAATAGTTTGGACTAGAAGAGAATAGAAGCTTTCGAAATGTGGTGCTACAGAAGAATGTTAAGATTAGGTGGGTAGATCACGTAACTAATGAGGAGGTATTGAATACAATTGGGGAGGAGTTTGTGGCACAACTTGACTAGAAGAAGGGATCGGTTGGTAGGACATGTTTTGAGGCATCAAGGGATCACAAATTTAGCATTGGAGGGCAGCGTGGAGGGTAAAAATCGTAGAGGGAGACCAAGAGATGAATACACAAAGCAGATTCCGAAGACTGTAGGCTGCAGAAGGTACTGGGAGATGAAGAGGCTTGCACAGGATAGGGTAGGATGGAGAGCTGCATCAAACCAGTCTCAGGACTAAAGACCACAACAATAACAACAGTGTCGATTGCTAATTCGTTACCAGGTCTCGCCTCAATGCAGTAGCAATCATGTTGTTGTGGTCTTCAGTCCTGAGACTGGTTTAATGCAGCTCTCCATGCTACATTATCCTGTGCAAGCTTCATCTCCCAGTACCTACTGCAACCTACATTCTTCTGAATCTGCTTAGTGTATTCATCTCTTGTTCTCCCTCTACGATTTTTACCCTCCACGCTGCCCTCCAATACTAAATTGCTGACCCCTTGATGCCTCAGAATATACCCTACCAACCGATCCCTTCTTCAAGTTGTGCCACAAATTTCTCTTCTCCCCAGTTGTAGTCAATAGCTCCTCATTAGTTATGTGATCTACCCGTCTAATATTCAGCATTCTTCTGTAGCTCCACATTTCGAGAGCTTCTACTCTCTTCTTGCCCAAACTATTTATCGTCCACGTTTCGCTTCCATACATGGCTATACTCCATACAAATACTTTGAGTAACGACTTCCTGACACTTAAATCTACACTCGATGTTAACAAATTCCTCTTATTCAGAAACGCTTTCCTTACCATTGCCAGTCTACATTTTATATCTTCTCTACTTCGACCACCATCATTTGCTCCCCAAATAGCAAAACTCATTTACTACTTTAAGTGTCTCATTTCCTAATCTAATTCCCTGAGCATCACCCGACTTAATTCGACTACATTCCATTATCCTCGTTTTGCTTTTGTTGATGTTCATCTTATATCCTCCTTTCAAGACACTATCCATTCCGTTCAACTGCTCTTCCAAGTCCCTTGCTGTCTCTGACAGAATTACAGTGTCAAAAGCGAACCTCAAAGTTTTTATTTCTTCTCCGAGGAGTTTAATACCTACTCCGAATTTTTCTTTTGTTTCCTTTACTGCTTGCTCAATATACAGATTGAATAGCATCGGGGAGAGGCTACAACCCTGTCTCACTCCCTTCCAGACCACTGCTTGCCTTTCATGTCCCTCAACTCTTATAACTGCCATCTGGTTTCTGTACAAATTGTAAATAGGCTTTCGCTCCCCGTATTTTACCCCATCCAACTTCAGAATTTGAAAGAGTGTACTCCAGTCGACATTGTCAAAAGCTTTCTCAAAGTCTACAAATGCTAGATACGTAGGTTTGCCTTTCCTTAATCTATTTTCTAAGATAAGTCGTAGGGTCAGTATTGCCTCACGTGTTCCAACATTTCTACGGAATGCAAACTGATCTTCCCCGATGTTGACTACTATCAGTTTTTCCATTCGTCTGTAAAGAATTCGTGTTAGTATTTTGCAGCCGTGGCTTATTAAACTGATAGTTCGTTCGGGGATTATAGTGAATCAAAACTCTTGCGTCGCCTTCACTAAGCTGGTTCGCTTCAGCTGTACGAGAAACCTTTATTTATGATCCAATTAGTTCCGCTTTGTTAGATCCACATCTTCAGCGATACGTAACTCGATATGGTATGTCATGGGATAGCTTCTACAAGCGTGTCGGACCACTCGTTTTTTCCCGGCGTAGTGCAGTAACTGTGTCGTGGAGAAGTATTGAGTCAAGCTGCCCCTATAGCCGTCAATAATTGCGAATGTTGTTGTATTTTGTGTAAGAACCGACCTCTCGATTATGTCCAATAAATATTCGCTAGGATTCATGTCACGCGATCCGGGTGTCCAGTCGCAAACAATTGCGGCCCAGTGACATAGCGCATTATCATCCATAAAAAAAATCCATCGTCGTTTGGGAGCGTGAAATCCATGAATAGTTGCAAATGGTCTCCAACTAGCGGAATATAAGCATTTCCAATCAATGATCGGTTCAGACGGACCAGAGGCCCCAGTCCATTCGATGTAAACACACACCCCTCTCCCCACCTCCTTTTATGGATCCACCACCAGCTTGCATAGTGCCTTGTTGACAATTTGGATCAATAGCTTCGTGGGATCTGCAACACACTCGAACCATACCATCGGCTCTTACCAACTGAAGTCGGGACTCATCTGACCAGGCCACGGTTTGCCGCTCATCTAGGGTCCAATCGACGTGGTCACGAGCCCAGGATAGGCGTTGAAGGCGATGGCGCGCTCTTAGCAGAGGCACTCACGTCGGTCGCCTGTGGCCATTGTCCATTATCGCCAGCTTTAGCCGCGCTGTCCTAACGGAAGCGTTCGTTGTACGTCCCACATTGATGTCTGCGGTTATTTTACGCAGTGTTTCTTGTCTGTTATCACTGATAACTCTATGCAAACGCCGCTGCTCTCCGTCGTTAAGTGAAAGTCCTCGGCCACTGCGTTATCCGTGGTGAGAGGCACTGCCTGAAATTTTCTATTCTCGGTACGTTCTGAACACTGGTGATTTCGAAATATTAAATTCTCTAACGATTTCCGAAATGGACTATCCCTTGCGTCTAGTTCCAACCACCATTCCGCGTACAGTGTCTATAATTGCCCGTCATGGCGCCGAAATCACATCAGAAACCTTTTCATATGAACCACCTGAGTATGTCCGGCCCCGGTGGCTGAGTGGTCAGCGCGACACTGTCAATCGTAAGGGCCCGGGTTCGATTCCCGGCTGGGTCGGAGATTTTCTCCGCTCGGGGACTGGGTGTTGTGTTGTCCTAATCATTTCATCCCAGTCGACGCGCAAGTCGCCGAAGTGGTATCAAATCGAAAGACTTGCACCCGGCGAACGAACTACCCGACGGGAGGCCCTAGTCACGCGACATTTACATTTTGCCTGAGTGTAAATGACAGCCCCACCGATCCATTGCCCCTTTATACATTGTGTACATGATACTACTACCATCTGTATATGTGCATATCGCTATTCCATTTATTTCAAACGATAACCAATAGATAACCCAACATATTTTGTCCAATTGTGATTAAAATGTTCAACCGTCAAGAGATCGGTAGTTCAGTTTAAACTAGGACAGGCGATCACTGCGATCCTCATGTCGTCACGAAGACGCTGCGCCTTCGATTTCCTGTATCGGAAAAACAGTGTACCCATTCTGTCCTAGTTTAAACTGCCGACCTTTCCACTGTTAAACATTTTTATCACAACTGAATAAAACGTGTTGGTTCATTTACTAGGTATCGTTTGAAACAAATTATGAAATAAATACATTTCCCTGGAGAAGTGGCTCTAACGCTGCGAAACTAGTTGGATCATAAATAAAGATCATACAGCTGAAGCTAACTTTTTCGTCATAGTACAGTTCTGCAGATGCGGATACCCACAATACAAAGTTTGTTCCAAGTTCGCTCCTACCGTTCACTATTTATATATTTTTTGTTAATCTTTCTTTATATCTGTATTCGTGACCTACTCAGTTCCCCATCAACACATATAATTAGGCTGGCGTATTCCCTGTTGGTCGTATTCCCATAATCTTCGGCCATATGTTCGTCAATGATTTGTCTGATGTTTGACCAGCACCAGTGGATGTCGTTATCAGAGACTAGCCTTTCGTTGCCAGTCCGCCGCCAGTAACGTAGTGTGATTCTTTGGCCGTGCGGACCGGCAGTGGAGTGTGAATCTTTGAGAATGACAGTCACTCGTGTTGGCGAAACTTTAGAAAAACCATTAAGCAGACACTGGCTGAAGGTCCAGAGGCTAAAGCCAACAGGCCATGCGTCAACATGTGGCCACGAAAGGCTCAACAGTTCATTAGTCACCCATAGAACTAAGTTGTTGGGAGGAGAAAACTTTTAAGAAAAGTTTTTCTTTTCGTCGTATTGATTTTTTCGTACCTCTGCAAACGTAGATATTCTCTTGTTCCGCTGCTTCCAAGATATTACGTAGATCATACATTGCAACGTGTTACTACTAATTTTTGGTTTATACTAATTATGCTGTTAATTGTAGACCTGTATCTTCGTAAATAAACAAGTATGTTTTGGAGTATTCTCTTCCTCTCCCTTGTTAATACTGTTTCAATCGCTATAGAATTATTTCACTACTCTTGTGAGTTACTTGAGATCAATTGCTCAAAAATTAAATAATGGTTTTAAAGCCTTTTTTATGATTAAATATTTAACTTTCAAACACGTGTGTTAATCATCATACGGATTGAAAGTCTTGTGAATCAACTTCCCACAATGCACAACGACTTTCAGCCGTAACAAAATGTATTACCCTAAATACAGAGATACCTATGCAGATAAAACGTTTTAGTTTCTGAGGATGAATGTTAACGCATTTTACACCTCTCAGAATATCTAATTCGTCTAATACATTTCTTTCTTCTTTCGCAATGTGCTATGATCAAATATTAACGAAGCAGAGTGTCAAGCGGTATTTTCTTCTGCCGGCTGGCTGTCACCTGACAGGTTTTCCGCGACCTGTACTTACCAGACCCGTGCTAAGGCAAATCAAACTGATCTCATTATTTCACGTTAAACACTGATGCTGACGTATCACAGTATCACTTCCGCAGTCGGAATAACCACTTTTAAATGATACACTAAATGATTTGTTTTATAGCGGTTCTTTGTGATGTAATGAAGTCATCACTGACAAATTGAAGCGTTTCTATCTCATGTATCTGATACACAGCTGCAGTGAAAGAACCAGACAGCGTATAGTATGTCATTTTATACGGTATTGACCAATGCGCTATCAGCCAGTCAGTTACGTTCTGCGAGAATTCATTCTACAGGTGCTCAGTAGGTGCAATCTCCAATTGCAAACAAAGCGAAGGACAAAGCTTTAAGTCCTGCAGTTTCTTTGTAGGTAGCTAAAGAATTACTCCGGTTTTCGATAGCACAATTGAAGCGATGACTACAAACTTCTGTTGCCACTTCATCCAACGGATCCATGTATCTGGCAATATCACTGCAGGTGGTATGCAAAATAGCTGTATGTTGAGTACAGCTATTTCTATCCATAAAGTGACTTCATCTTCTTTGTTCTTAATATTCAGCGTTTGATTGCCAGGTCGGCTAATTGCAACTTGTACAAATAACGCTGGACCATAATAGTAGGTAAACTAAAAATTGTTGTATAACTTAACTGTGGTTACTGAAAACATAAGTTAGACAGTCATCACTCATATTTCAGAACACAATAAATGTTTCATTTTGTAATTATCTGTATCGGTTTTACACACAATTTTTGTATCTATGTACATCAGTATTATATATGTGGCGATTTGCGACGAATAAAATATCAGAAATAATGTGCTAATAGTACATTAATGGTATTGTGAGATGCTTATGGGAATAAACAATCTACCTCTACGTATTGTCTGTGGTTTACCTGAATAATTACCCTCTTCCTTTCACGTAACTGTTCTTAGACATTACAGGTATGCTTTGCAGATATACTCTCACAGGCGCATGGAACATGCAGTATATGAAGGTATCGCACAATATTACAATGGATAGTTCCCTGATTTTTTGGAGGGGATGAAGAGTAGTACACGGTTCTGTTTTTGATCAGTGTTTAAATTTGGATATAGGTAATAACGCCAGAGCTAGAAATTTCACCAGGGAAAATACTGTCAACAGAAAAAACCATGAGAGTGAATATTTTACACACGTTCTGTTAACAAACGAAGGTGCAAGGTGGTAAGGACACTGGGCCCTTATTGAGGAGGATATGATTTCAAATCCTCGTCGGATTATGTTGATAAAGTTTTCTGAGGTTTCCTTAAATCGCTTTGGCTAATGGTTGGAACAAATATTAAATGACGTCACGGCCGAGTACCTCCCACTGTCATGTCTCATCACGGCTGGTCCACCCCCCCCCCCCTCCCTCTTTCCTCCACTCTCCACCCCCTACCCGCTGCTAATCCTCTACGCCCTCGATCGTTAAAACTGTAAGCCTACCGATAATATATTACCACTGACGTGTTAAATAGTCTGTATGAAGCGTCATCAGTAATATTCCTTAATTTGTGGTTCTTTATTAATGTGCTAGAGAGAGCAATACAATGTGTGTTCTAAGCTTCCAGCTTTCCTTACCGTCTCCTGGCAGTGAGTAAAATTTAGGTGTTACTCATTTCTCGCCGAGGAAACTTCGGTTTCTGGTCTTAATCTATTAGGCTTCCTCGTGCAGCAATGCTTCTAGTTTTCCTAATAACACAATCTATTTTCTACTAAGCGCTACTGAATCGTTGGCAATAATCATGTTCAACAGAGTAGACGCAGTTGGTAGTATGAAGGCAACTGTTTCAGAAAGATAATTTTTCATGTGACACGGAATTCGCCACTAAAGAACAGAATATACATCTTCTCTATTTAACTTCGAAGAAATGCTCATATCCGCAGGTATTGCATGGAAATCTCGTCAAGCAGCCTAATGCATTCAGTATACCGGAACTGTACACGTACGGACTTGTATCCGCCCTAAATTGTCAACTGCTGTAGTCGGACCTCGTAATTCACAATCCAGTAACAAAGAAAATAGTCTGATAATGAATACATATACAAATAGTGTGTAGGCTTAGGGACCAATGACCTCTGCAATTTGGTCCCATAAGACCTTACCACAAACTTCCAATACCTTAGCTCTTCTTACATTAGTAGTGACAAATAGTAATAGGGGAGAGAGTGTGGCAGATATACGCGAGTTGGGATGAAAGTCATTAAAGCAAAGACGTTTTTCGTCGCGGCGAGATCTATTTACGAAATTTGTCACCAACTTTCACTTCCGAATGCGAAAATATTTTGTTGAGCCCAACCTACATAGGTAGGAATGATCATCAAAATAAAATAAGAGAAATCAGAGCTCGCACAGAAAGGTTTAGGTGTTCGTTTTTCCCGCGCGCTGTTCGGGAGTGGAATGGTACAGAGATAGTATGATTGTGGTTCGATGAACCCTCTGCCAAGCACTTAAATGTACATTGCAGAGTAGTCATGTAGATGTAGATGTTTGATGGATTCCATCGAAAGTGGCGTCTGGGATGTGGAAAGAACTCAAAGACGTACTTTCAGTTACAATAAAGTGAAATGGCATTACAATACTTTATTTCACAAGGAATTATAATTATAAACTAACTTAACACACAAATTTGAAGATCTTTCTCTGGCTGTCCTCACCAGTTTCCATGCATCATAACCTGTCGTATTTTTGATACGTTCCGTAAGTTAAAACTTTCAGAAATAGATTTGACATTTTCAGCAGAATACTTCCACAGCATTGTGAAGTCATAGTAGCGCCAAAAGTTCTGACATATCACATACAGTTGAAGTTACCCCCATAGTTCGTCTGTCGAATGTGCATTAATTCATGTTAAATCGTGTCAAGTTACTACACACATACATGTAATTAGCGCTGCATTGTGCACTTTCAAACATATTCAAGAGGAAGGTTGTTAGATTAATTTCGTACGGAATATTACTTGTGACGTATGCGATACACATAGACATTAAGAAACGGAGATTCCAGTGGATGGGTTACCCTAGAAGAGCCTTAGATAGCATTGTGGAAGCGCTCTGTACTGCGTGCCTTCTGCTACTGAAAACTAAGAAGAAATGACGTAGATGTATGGCCACTGCTACTACGACGGAAACAAGTTGTTCATGTAATTGCACGAAATTCTAAAGAGATCATACAGCGTTCTTCCGTCTTCGTGGAAGTTAACAACGCATCGGTCCTTTGCAGTACATGGCGCATTGAAACCGATGTAGTAGCCCTCTTTCTCAAATGGGTAGTAATAATTGACGGAAACAGAAGCACCTCTGAAAACGCCCAACGCAGCTATGGGTGAAAATTTGGGAACGGAAAAGTTTACTGGACCACGTCCATACAACCCGGAAGATTAACCAGCGAAAAATATTATTATTCATCATTATTATTATTATTATTATTATTTATTATTATTTATTATTATTATTATTATTATTATTATTATTATTGATGGCGTGTAATGTAAATAGATGAAAATAGTGATACCGACACTGTTTTCAAAGTTACAATCATAAATTATTATAGATAGCCGGATATACGTTCGGAGGGGGGGGGAGGGAGATATCCGTTGACGTAAAGCTTTCAGATGTGTGGATGTCATCCGCAAAGGATTCCTCCCCCCCCCCCCCCCCCCTCCCCAAAGTATGCGCGGAGGCGCCTCCGGTAACCTGCGGCGATCTTCCTTGCTGTGTTCGTGGGCAGCCTCTACATTCTATTTACGACTCCATCTTTGCCTCTGGAGGCCGTACAACGCTAATGAAACTGTTATAAAGCTGCCAGCCCCAGGTGGCTGTAGGAGAAATGAACTCGTATGGGGAAAACAAAACAGAAATCAACGCCGGAAGGTTTTCTTTTATTGGGCTCACTCCGTTGTGTGGCACCGTTGTTCCAAGAGCGATATGAGGAGTTAAAGTGGGAAGTAAATGACTGCAAACGGTGTAGTTAAGGCGTGATTCTTGGTTTGCCTGACCAGAGGTGGTACTGATTACACTCCGAAAAACAAAATTACAGTGCTGGTTGAAGTTTCTTCAGCTATGTCCTTTTTGATTCTAGAAGCGTTCTCTCTTTCCTTCTTGATAATTCTCAAATGTCATTGAGATCTAAGAGCTACAATCTTTAAGGGAGGGTATAGATATCTGAAAATAGAACTTTACCGCAACAGAAAAAGTTGAAACCTTACTGTGCAACTGCCAGTAAGCGTCACATTCATCCTATAAAGTTAATCGAGCTAGATTACGCAGCAGTTAAGACACTAGACTCCCATGCGGAAGGAGCGCATCAGATTAGCATTCTGCCATCCAGATCTACATACTCTGTGCTTTACTTAAAGCACCACAGGTGAATTCTGGAATGTTGGTGTGAGAAGCACAGGCCCGATTTCCTCTTCTAATCCCTGCTTGTGCTCATTTCTAATGATATCGTAGTCGAAGAACCGTTAAGTCCTTATAGAAAGCTTTATTGAAGAAAAAACATGTTTCTCCTGGTGAGCGTAATCTAACAGAAAAATTTTCTCCTTCACTGAAAGAACACACAAGTCTCGAAATTGACAGTTTAATAAGTGTCGATATATATACCAACTACAAAAAGTTTAGTATGATGGATTTAATATTAAGATTTACGTCTCAACAATCGCATAGGAAGAATGGTGAATACCTAAACTGAGATAGCAAATTAATTACTATAGTCACCTTAGCGTTTCGATGCAAGTAATTGAGTCAGCGGTTTGGTAGCCGCACCAATTTATTACAGCGTTATTGTTAGTCGTGTGTACTAACAGCTGACTCCAGAGTAGTCTCACCCACAGTAATTGAAGTCTCTCTTTCCCCAACTTCCGTTCGCTGCAACTTCAGTTTCATGAGACTGATGCACAGCAAGTAAGATTCCATATAATTCCTTTGTAAGGGCGTGATTTTATTCTGTGGACAGTAAAATTAAATCACCGTTCAGAGAGTTGTCACAAAGTTCCTTCATCTTAAACACTGTCTATAGCAGATGTACACAACTTTCATCTCCCTACATTATGATTTTCATAGAAAGTCTCACGAAATCGGTAAGTGTGTGAATGAAAGCAGTTTTTCCCAAAACTACGTAGTTAGAAACTGTGCGTGCTTGAATTTCTCCTTGGCCATCGCCGTGGTTCACTGCTTATGGACAGCGAGCATTTTATTTAGGGAGAATCGCTCATTATTCCTCTTTTTGTTGATGATGGTGATTCACTTTCAGCTTCTTCCATCAGGAATAGAGCTGTAGCACGGCTTCACAATAAGCTTCTCCAGGAATCTAAGGCATTCTGCCAGCTTTTTTGAATTTCGAGGTCAGGACAATATTTTCATATGGAGGGCGACGGACAAGGGTTACAAAATATAATTTTGGAAGCATCAAAGTTATACCATGGGTAGAAAGTGGCGGCACAAGGAAGCCTGCATTGCCTTCTTTAGGGAATAAAACTGGCCTAAGGTAATTGAGGCAACCTCTGATACCTAAATCCCTAGTGGCGGATTTAATCTTGATTGATTTTAAGCATGAATAGCTAGACCATGACAGCGTTATTCCCGAAAAATGAAACCGTATAACGACAATGCTTTGTCGTGTGTGCTGAATAAATGTAGCTGTTGTCTTTACAAGTACTTTCTGAAGTTAATTCACACATGGAAAGTATAGACCAAAAGTAGCTAAAAACACCAATAAACATGGGTCCACAAATCAGCCGTTGTTGAGATACAACACGTATGTGTTGCGGTTCATCAGTCTAGGAACACATGGCGTCCCTAAACATTAAAGTAGATGTTGGAAATGTTGTCCATGCGTCTGAATGCAACATTGAACTAGTCCCTGAAATGCGCTGCAAAAACTCTCAGGCAGCCCTGGGGAATTCTGTAAATGCTGGAAGGCTGCCTTAATCCGCAAGCGTAATGCCTTGAGAGAGTTGACCTCGATAGCGTAGACAAGGTTTCTGACATGACCGCACACAAGGAAATCCATGGGATTAAGATCAGGAGACTTTGGAGGGCCATGTCACAGACATGCCCTCCTCTACGTATCCACATTTGACAACACGTCCGAGTTAGAGGCCGGTGCCCCACTCGTGAATGAAAGTATGCTGGAGTATCGTCATGCATGAACCACATGCTCAGGCGTTGCTTCAGCGGGAGATCATCATGTGCATCTAGAAGTACAGTCCGCAGAAACCGCATGTGCTCCTATTCGGTTAGTCTCTATGGAAGGAAGTGTGGCTCAATAATGCGGTCTCCGAACCGTCTTGCCCAGACGTTCAACGAATAACGCTGCTGATGTGATATGTGTGTTGCATTAGGATTGACAGTTACGGTAGTCTAGAATACAGTCACGGATAAATCCAGCCTTATTGGCGAGCGGAGTACTGCTTACAAACAGGGGATTCAGGGTAGACTGTTGTTGCACCCATTGGCAGAAATTCTCTCTATGAGGGAAATCTGCGTTGTTGAGGCCTTGCAATCGCTGTAAACTACATGGATAGAGTACTTGCTGATGTAAAAATCCTCCACACTCTGCTATGATTGAGGACACGTTCTTGGGTAGCAATCCTCCTTGTTGAAGTACTCGGTCGTTCGTGTACAGTGCGTAACACCCTTTCCTCAGTATCGGCTGTTGTGGATCTGGATCGACCTTCTCGTACATGGTGTGCGAAACTCCGTTTCTCTAAGACGCTGATGTAACCCGGTAAATGTACGCCTGTCGGGCTGCCTGCGGAGAGGAAAAGCTTCTTCACACAATCGTGCAGCCTCAACGGCACTACCATTCGCTTTGCCGCACATAAAGTGCGTGTCAGCGTACTCTCCATTGGTGTAACCTCTGTCCACGGTGCCTTCACGTTCGTAATTAATTTAAAGGCCGGTACAGCACAGTACACAGAGGGCGAAAGGGAAGTAGTTAGGCAGATAGTCCATCCCATATTTACTAACGTAAGTACTGCGGTACCGAAGAGCGTTTACTGTCGATTCCCAACTCGAATTAATGCAAGGTTGATTTGCGGACAGATGTTCATTGGAGCATTATACCTACCTTTGTCCTGCACTTTCCATGTGTGAATTATTGGTCAGCACTTCTGAAAATATTGCTATAGTCACGGAAATAAAAGATCTAGAGGAAGTCCTCAGAACAATGGAAAATATTCTATGCAGTCAGTATGGAATGAGAATAAACAAGAAAAAGACTAAAGTGATGGTATGCAGTACAGGAGCAAAATATGAACCTCTGAGAATGAGACTTGCAAGAGAGAAGCTGGAAGTGATAGGAATTTACTTACCTGGGAAGCAAAATCACAAGAGATGGTAGAAGCCGGAAAGAAATTGCGAGCAGAATACAACAGGCCAAAATTGCATTTAATCGGAGAAGGAACTTACTCACCAGCAACAACATCAGTCTGAAAAAAAGGAAACGTATCGTGAAAGGTTTCATTTGGAGTGTGGCCCTGTAAGGATGTGAAACTTGGACAGTTGAAAGAGAAGAGAGAAGACGGCTAGAGGCCCTGGAAATGTGGTGCTATAGAAGGATGATGATCAGCTGGAGAGACAAAGTAACAAATGAAGAGGTGCTTAGAGTACAGGAAGCCAGCTCTCTGTGGCGGCACAACCAAATAAGAAGAGACAAACTTGTAGGCAGACCCTACGACACATCATCATCATTGGAACAATAGCAGAAGGAGCTATTGAGGGAAGGAATCGGCGGTGGCGACCAAGGGTATCATTCATGCAGCAGATCATGAATGACGTGTTGGATGTAACACATACGTGGAAATGAAGATACAGGCAGACAGAAGAGAGGAATGGCGCTCCGCTGCAAACCAACCTCAAGGTTGAACACTTAAAGAAAAGACGACGTCTGAAAAAGTTCCCAGAAGTGTTTCATGATTATTGATACTTTGCAAGCGAGTAAAGATACCCTGTGATTTGCCTCTTCTGTGGTGTCACTGGCGTGACGCTTTATACGCACCTTGCATCAAAGCCGCCGTTTGCTTCACGAGCGCCCTCGCACCGCCTGGCGGCTCTTTAAGCAGGCGCTAAGTGTCGCGACGCGCAGGGCGTCTGAGGAGGAGAAGCTGAAGTTAAAAGGAGGTCGTGAGAACAGTTCCGCTAAAGAAGAATTAAAACGGGAGAGCTCATCTCCGCAGCTGAATGCCTTCGGAGGCCTCGGTGGAAGTGGTGGCTGATTCGGGAGCGGGGGCGGGAAGGTGGGGTGGGGGAGCCGACGAGGCCGGCAGGAAGGGGATGCCATTGACGCCGAGACTGCACCAGCAGCAGTAGTCGGAGGAAAGCTGTGCAGCGGACGGCGATGGGACTGGAGGGGTAGAGTGGCGGCAGGGGTGGAGGCGGACATTAGCCCTGCTGAGGGGCTGCACGGGGGCTTAATCGCAGCTGTCGAGCGATTAACATCCAAATTCATTAGGCCGGCTCCAGTCGGTGATAATTGCACCGCTGGCGGCGTCCAGCGCAGTCATTAGGCGCGACTTTCTTGTTTGCAAATAACTGGTGTGTCGGCTGAGCGCTTTCCGCACTGCGATGCGTACCAGTAGCCTCAGAACCGCCCCACTTAGCTGTGAGATTCCAACTTGCTGCTCCGAGCGGCTGCCTAGGCCTTTAGTACCGTCCTGCGTGCGGCTTTGAGGCACTGGTGATCAGCGAAAGTCTCTACAGCTACTTCCCAGCCGGTGGAGAATAACGAGCGCAGATGTCTCAAATTTCAGAGAGCTGGTAATTCAGTAACACGCGTGCGCACACAGCCAGCGGATGTTATTAGTTCCAACATCCTAATTCTACAGATAACACAGTGACCTATAAGAATATTTATAAAGTGATCTATCTGACAGTTTTGGTGAAATAGTCAGATGTGGATAAAGTATGAGCCTCTTCCAAAATTGCCAACTAGCTATTAATGATAAGAGAAATGAACTGTGTCCTTCAAGAAACGGAAAAAAGTGTAGCAACCTTTAAATATAGGACTAGCAACCAGTGTGCCCCAAAAGACCTGGAAGTCACTTTGCTTACAAATATGACGGGGCGGTAATAAAGCTTAGCTATAAGTGAAAATGTGATTGTCATTAATTTGTAAATCAGTAAAGAAACATTGCAAATTTATTGTACAGCACTTGAGGTCACCGTGTCGAAATATTGGTGAGTTGTGTTAGAGGCATATCTCACTGAAGGAACGACAGGCGATATTGGACATGCAAAAAGAGGAGCGGAAAGAGTCACAGGGAAAATAAAAATAATTCTAGAAATGTTTATGGAAAGATGTGCAAAGAAAGCGTCTAAAATTTCATTATTTCTCAAAATCTGAGTAACAGAACGGAATCTCTGAATGGTCACTCCTAATGTGCAGGCAATGTATGAACTTTATGATGCACGCATACAGTCATTCTAGTGACAGACCGTACTTGGACGGACGGGAAAAAATGACATTCGATTGCATTGCGTTGTATAGAGGTAAGAGGACGAGGCCACATTGGGCTCCGCGTTGTTAACCACCGTACTTTTTTGAACTTCGATATAGTTGCTTAGATGTCGTTGTCAGTGGGAAGACTGGTTTTATGCACATGAACACCCTGGTCTATCCTGTGCAAGCCTATACTGATCTGAATATCTACTGCAACTTACATCTCTCAGAACCTGCTCATTACATCCATGCCTAGCTCTCTCTCTGTTGTTTTACTTCCTTTTCTCGCTCCAAACTATTGTTTAATGGCACAAGACGAGTGTTGACAGCAGATCCCTTCTTTTTCAGTCAGGTTGTACCATGAATTTAGTTTTCCACCTATTCTATTCAGTCACCTCATTGCTTGCTCGGTCTACCTATCGCATTCACGCCATCCTGTAAGCACACTTATCAAAAGCTTGTATTCTCTCTTTGTCTGAAAGGTTCATAATCCATATTACACTTACAGGACTAGGCTCCACATAAATGCTTTCACATGAGACTGTGACAAATGTTAAAAAATTCATCTTTATACGGAAATACTTCCCTGCTAATACCAATTGACATATTGTATCCTCTCTACTTCGACCAGTTACTTTGCTACCTGAAGAACAAAACTTACCTGATACCCTGTGTCTCACTTCGCAATCTAATTTCCTCAACATCGCCTCAATTACACATTTCATCACCCTTTTTTCCCTTTTCTAGATACGTTCTAACATCCATCCAATAAACTATTCCTTCTGTGGAATTTAAAATTTTCCCGGCGAATTGTGTTCGAAGAGATACTGTGATCGCAGCCGGTCTCGTAAACTTCACTTTACCCCACGATATTTCAACTGGACACCTGCCAGTCGTCTTCAAGTGAGCCATCGAAGACTGACGAAGACGCTCTCCGACCCGCCGTATGTAGGCGCTGAACGTATTGCGCGCATGCGTCAGAGTCACGGTGGCAGGAGGAAAACACTGCCCGGCGACAGCGCCCTCGCTGGGGGAACTGCAAGGGTCAACTGTCTTCGGCGTTGCCGTTCGCCGCAGTTATCAGAGTATTCTGGCGTCTTCGTCTGGGGCAAATCTCGGAGACGACGGGATTCCACGCACTATCTAGCTGGTAGTCAATGTCGTGGTCCATAAGATTTTCCGCGAATCGTATTTCAACGGGTTCTTTTATAAAGGATTCCTCAGAAAGATGTTGCTGTCACCAAAATTGTTTTGTCATGTCCCATTGAATGTCCGTTGGAGATAAAATATTCAGCAACTACAGACTTGCTGAGTTACAGAGGGCGAGTGGAACGCATATGTTCTGTGCGATGTTCTTCCACTGTGCGTGTTTCTTGGCCTAATTTAGGCCATACCACACTTGCAAAGTATTTTGTAAATTCCCGCCTTCCGTAATAACAAATTATCCCTCACTGAACCAGCAGGTCCGAAATCTTTGATGGCGGGCGGAAAAAGACTTTCACCTGAAAATTGAAAAGGATTCTTGCTATTTTGAAGGAAATATTTCCAACGAAGGGAAGAAAAGCTAGGGACTCCGCTGGCGCGTTCTCCCCTTTCTGCCCTTTCCCCTCTTTATCCACTTCCCAGTTCTTGGTTTTGGCTGAGAATGTCCTGTTAATTTGCCGGGTCTAGTATCCATTGTCTCTGATCGCTGTCCTTAAACGTGCAAGCCTTTTAGGTAAATTATCTGCATCCTACACTGTATGTATGGGCCTTGTGTACAAGGGTTCTATGCATACGGATTCAGATGGGCGATGGCTACTTGAAGAGTGTAAGTACAAATGTGTGAGTGGGCTTAAGGTAAACAATGTCCCAGAGGGCCGCCACTCTTCCGTCTAACCAAAACATCCAGGAATGGGAGACAACCATCTTTGTCTAGTTCGATACTAAATTGAATGTTCTCATGAATGGAGTTAAGGTGATATAAAAACTCCATTAAATTATCTTCTCCGTGGCGCCACACTACAAAAGTATCATCCACGTACCTCCAAAAAACAATTGGTTTAAGAATCTCTGATTCAAGTGATCTTCCCTCAAAATCCTCCATAAAAAAGTTAACAAGGGCAGACAAGGGGCTGTTCATGACGACGCTGTCAGTCTGTAAAAAATATTCTTGGTTAAATAAAAAATATGTTTACGGAAGAGTGTGCTGAAGTATAGCAGTGATGTCCGTTTGAAACTGTTTACTAACTAGTGCCAAGGAATCAGCAAGAGGTACCTTTGTAAAAAGAGGTACTGCATCAAAACACTAGAAGATCCGAACTACCTAGATGGAGAGCCCTCAGAAAAGTCTTTAACCAATATGTGGTACCTGGGGAGAACAAATAGGATGTATGTACGTCAGGGGGCCACTTCCTTACACCTCACTGCTGAAAACGGACGCTACACCATGCCACGGTCAAATCTGAATTGAACGAACAGACAAGTCAATGACCGGACGGACAGTTCATAATTTTGTGGAAAAAAAAAAGATCTGGACATACACCGTGACCACATTACCACAGCGCCTTGCCTGTAGAAATTCTCTCGATGTTCCACATTTGACCGCGAATCGTTCACGATTTCTATTTTGCTTCTTTTTCCACAGTTCAGCACACCACCTTCCTGTTTCGCTTGTCGCCTCTGCTGAAGATAGCGATGTGATCAGCGAATCTTACCGTTGGTAGCCTTTCAACCTGAATTTTTACTGCGCTGTCAATTCTTCATTTCCGTCATTAGATTCTTTATCATTTAGCTACAATATAGCAGATCAGCAACTGGAAGCAGTTAATTCCATAAATTATCTGGGAGTACGCATTAGGAGTGATTTAAAATGGAATGATCATATAAAGTTGACTGTCGGTAAAGCAGATGCCAGACTGCGATTCATTGGAAGAATCCTAAGGAAATGCAATGCGAAAACAAAGGAAGTAGGTTACAGTAAACTTGTTCGCCCACTTCTTGAATATTGTTCACCAGTGTGGGATCCGTACCAGATAGGGTTGATAGAAGAGACAGAGAAGATCCAACGGAGAGCAGCGCGCTTCTTTACAGGATCATTTAGTAATCGCGAAAGCGTTACGGAGATGATAGATGAACTCCAGTGGAAGACTCTGCAGGAGAGACGCTCAGTAGCTCGGTACGGGCTTTTGTCAAAGTTTCGAGAACATACCTTCACCGTGGAGTCGAGCAGTGTATTGCTCTCTCCTACGTATATCTCGCGAAGATACCATGAGGATAAAATCAGAGAGATTAAAGCCCACACAGAGCCATACCGCCAATACGAGACTGGAATAGAAGGGAGAACCGATAGAGGTACTCAAGGTACCCTCCGCCACACACCGTCAGGTGGCTTGCGGAGTATGGATGTAGATGTAAATGAAGATGTAGATTCTTCAATGCAAGGATAAAACAGTAGCGTCTAATGCGCTTCCCAAACCGAGAGTTGTCCGGTATATGGGAGGGACTTCATGGTGGGAGCTCTACCACCAGCCGCCTCTGGATCAGGCGCCTGTGTAGCACCGAGGACAGACTTGTTTGCTGATCGGCGCTGTGTGCAGGCGCGAATGCGGGCTAGCGCGGCCTAATTACCGCCAGGGGCAGCGCCGCCCACAAGCAGTGACGTCAGCTGGAAGGGCGACGGGCGGGGTGCGGGGGTCACGTGCCGCCCGCAACCTGCTGTGTCGGCTCCGGTGTTAAGCCGGTATTGCGCGACTCACTTGTAGTGTACACGTCCGTACCAGCGCCCCAAACATACAAGTCTGACACTGCCAACCATTTATCTTACATTACATCTAATGTGTAAATCTGCACCAGCGTCTCAGGTTTACATTTTCGGAACTGCTTGCCGTTTTTACGTCGTTTAGTGTGAAACTTGAAATTTTTGTAAAGCTGCTATTACTCATGCTGAAATTCTGAGAGATCTACTTACTGTTACCTTGAGCAGCTAGAATTAAACTACGTTATGATTATAGATAACTAAGGACTAAAAAGTCTTGACAAGCTGCTATCGACCGTACATGCCGGGATTCACACGCAGATGACACTAAGGAGGGAAGCTATTTCACTATAGCGCGATCGCAAATTTGCAAAACGGCTTCTACAGTCCTCACTGGTCGCGGCCGGAGCAACTGCTCTGACTAAAGTAGCTATTTTCTCAACTCTTCCTGGCATGTTGGAGACAATACAAAATCTGAAATAAACTCAAGCTCATGCTATACCTTCACCCATTAAGGTGATACATACTTCTACATATATCTAAAGTAAAATTACTTACACATTTACATAAAACATGTTGTTCTCCTCGTTCTTCTCGTCGTCGTCTGCAGTCCACAGACCGGTTTGATGCAGCTCCCCATGCTACTGTACCCATGCAAGCTTCATCATCTCAGAGTACTACTGCAGCCTACATCCTTCTGTATCTGCTTAGTGTATTCGTCTCTTGGTCTCCCTCTAAGAGTTTTACCCCTCACGCTTCCCTCTAGCACTAAATTGGTGATCCCTTGATGCCTCAGAACATATCGTACCAACTGATCCCTTCTAGTCAAGTTGGGTCATGAATTCCTATTCTTCACAATTCTGTTCAGTACCTCCTCATTAATTACGTGATCTACCAATCGCATCTTCAGCATGATTCTGTAGCACCACATTTCGAAAGTTCCTATTCTCTTATTTCCTAAACTATTTTTCGTCCATGTTTCACTTCCATACGCCACACTCCGTAGAAATACTTCCAGAAAAACTTCCTGACACTTAAATCTATACTAGATGTAACAAATTTTTCTTTTCAGAAACTTTTTCCTTGCCATTCGCAGTCTAAATTTAATATCCTCACTACTTCGACCATCTTCAGTTATTTTCCTCCCCCAAGAGCAAAACTCATCTACTACTTTGTGCCCTTTCCTAATCTAATGTAATTCGACTATATTCCATCATCCCCGTTTTGCTTTTGTTGATGTTCATCTTATATCCTCCTCAAGACACCGTCCATTCCGTGAAACTGCTCTTCCAAGTCCTTTGCTGTCTGACAAAATTACAACGTCATCGGCAAATCTCAGTTTTTTTCATCTCCATGGATTTTAATTCCTACTCTAAAATTTTCTTTTGTTTCTTTTACTACTTGCTCAATATACAGATTCAATATTATCTGGGATACACCACAACCCTGTCTCACTCCCTTCTCAACCACTGCTTTAATTTCGTGCCCTTTGATTCCTGTGACATCTGGTTTCTGTAGAAATTGGAAATATCCTTTCGCTCCCTGTATTTGACCCCTGCCACGTGTAGAATTTGAAAGAGAGTATTCCAGTCAACATTGTCGAAAGCCTTCTCTAAGCCTACAAATGCTGAAAACGTAGGTTTGCTTTTCATTAATCTATCTTCTAAGATAATTCGTAGAGTCAGTATTACCTCGTGTGTTCCAACATTTCTACGGAATCCAAACTCAATTCCCCGAGATCGGGTCTTACCAGTTTTTCCATTAGTCCGTAAAGAATTCGTGTTAGCGTTTTGCAGCAATGACCTATTAAACTTACAGTTCGGTAATTTTCCTTCAACACCTGCTTTCTTTAGGATTGGAATTATTATATATGGTATTTCGCCTTGCTCATCAGATGGTAGAGTTTTGTCATAGCTAGCTCTCCCAAGGCTATTAGTAGTTGATAACGAATGTTGCCTGCTCCCGAGGCCTTGTTTCGACTTAGGTCTTTCAGTGCTCTGTCGAATTCTTCACGCGTTATCATATCTCCCATTTCATTGTCATCTATGTCCTCTTCCGTTTCCATAACATTGCCCTCAAGTATATCGCCCCTGTATAGACCCTGTATACACTCCTTCCACCTTTCTGCTTTCCCTTCTAATAAAGCAAACGAAAATTCTCTTTCTTGTACTGCTGTTAAGAAAAGCTGTACATTTAATGAAAGCTCCTTAGTATAGAAATGCAATGAAATAAAGCAAAAGCGTGCTTATTGTGGCACACAGCGTGAAAATGTCTATATGATCCATGTAAAACATGTCTAGAATCAAACATTTGTAGACCAACTTTATTACGGGACAGCGTATCTGGAGGATCATAATGACACTTGCATTGCTGTGTGCATTAATAAGCACCTTTAAGCTTTCTTTCATTCCTTTTCTGTAGTAAGAAGCTATCGGTAAACGTACAGTTTTCCTCAGCAGCAGTACAAAAAGAGAATTTTCGTTTATTACTGCATCTACAAAAAAATAACTCGCTGAAAACTTGTAGATTATATCGTGCATTAGCCAAAAGAGTCCTCAAGAGCTTGCATATTTCTCGTCTGCTGACCTCAAGTGAAAACAGTAACAAGCAGAAAACCTGCTCTAAATGCTGCGTTCTGCGGAATCGTGCATACACCTACTGCCCATGGGCAGATCCACGGCAAAATAGAACGGGTCCTATTCTTTCCAAGCTTATAAACAGTCTGCTGAAATTGCAGCTCACCCATTCTGGCCCTAGGTAACAGGCCATCTTCACCTGACTTACCGGCCGTTGTTCGCTGTCTGGCATTTGCCACCCTCTCCGCAGCAACTGCAGCACATGCAAATACTGACGGGAAAGTTGGAACATCTATTGAGTGCGTTGTATGTCCGGTGTTGCCACTCAAAACACCTTCGTATGTCGGACAGAGAGCCTGTGGTCACTTTCCGCAGTTGTCTAGAAATTTTTTTTTATATTTGTCATTCTAAAAATAAGCGTTACCAAAATAAAACTATGTGGTTCCAGAGACCTTTTCGAGTCTCAATCATCTATGGTGTACATACACTCCTGGAAATGGAAAAAAGAACACATTGACACCGGTGTGTCAGACCCACCATACTTGCTCCGGACACTGCGAGAGGGCTGTACAAGCAATGATCACACGCACGGCACAGCGGACACACCAGGAACCGCGGTGTTGGCCGTCGAATGGCGCTAGCTGCGCAGCATTTGTGCACCGCCGCCGTCAGTGTCAGCCAGTTTGCCGTGGCATACGGAGCTCCATCGCAGTCTTTAACACTGGTAGCATGCCGCGACAGCGTGGACGTGAACCGTATGTGCAGTTGATGGACTTTGAGCGAGGGCGTACAGTGGGCATGCGGGAGGCCGGGTGGACGTACCGCCGAATTGCTCAACACGTGGGGCGTGAGGTCTCCACAGTACATCGATGTTGTCGCCAGTGGTCGGCGGAAGGTGCACGTGCCCGTCGACCTGGGACCGGACCGCAGCGACGCACGGATGCACCCCAAGACCGTAGGATCCTACGCAGTGCCGTAGGGGACCGCACCGCCACTTCCCAGCAAATTAGGGATACTGTTGCTCCTGGGGTATCGGCGAGGACCATTCGCAACCGTCTCCATGAAGCTGGGCTACGGTCCCGCACACCGTTAGGCCGTCTTCCGCTCACGCCCCAACATCGTGCAGCCCGCCTCCAGTGGTGTCGCGACAGGCGTGAATGGAGGGACGAATGGAGACGTGTCGCCTTCAGCGATGAGAGTCGCTTCTGCCTTGGTGCCAATGATGGTCGTATGCGTGTTTGGCGCCTTGCAGGTGAGCGCCACAATCAGGACTGCATACGACCGAGGCACACAGGGCCAACACCCGGCATCATGGTGTGGGGAGCGATCTCCTACACTGGCCGTACACCACTGGTGATCGTCGAGGGGACACTGAATAGTGCACGGTACATCCAAACCGTCATCGAACCCATCGTTCTACCATTCCTAGACCGGCAAGGGAACTTGCTGTTCCAACAGGACAATGCACGTCTGCATGTATCCCGTGCCACCCAACGTGCTCTAGAAGGTGTAAGTCAACTACCCTGGCCAGCAAGATCTCCGGATCTGTCCCCCATTGAGCATGTTTGGGACTGGATGAAGCGTCGTCTCACGCGGTCTGCACGTCCAGCACGAACGCTGGTCCAACTGAGGCGCCAGGTGGAAATGACATGGCAAGCCGTTCCACAGGACTACATCCAGCATCTCTCCGATCGTCTCCATGGGAGAATAGCAGCCTGCATTGCTGCGAAAGGTGGATATACACTGTACTAGTGCCGACATTGTGCATGCTCTGTTGCCTGTGTCTATGTGCCTGTGGTTCTGTCAGTGTGATCATGTGATGTATCTGACCCCAGGAATGTGTCAATAAAGTTTCCCCTTCCTGGGACAATGAATTCATGGTGTTCTTATTTCAATTTCCAGGAGTGTATATGCAGAGTGAAGTGACAAATGAAAATTTTTATCAACGCCAGGCTTCGAATTCGGGTCTCTTGCTCACTAGGTGGATGCGCTAATCATTACACCAACCTGGCACGGTGGTTTCGCACAACCGCACGGACTATCCTGGCAAGCCTCCCTTCTCAATCCAAATTTTTAGGTACCTCATCTGTTACATCATTTGATTCCATAGTGCCTGGGACTTCGAAGCCTTCACTTCAACGTGGCATTCGATCTGCATGTCACTGACGATTGTTAACCGCTATTCCTAGGAGATGCTGCCTGGTCTCACTCTGCAAAGCGTGTCACTGTGTCTACGTTCCAGAATCGTAATTGTGTAGCCATGAAAAAAATGTAACTACCACCGAAAGCTGCAGTCTCTGGGGTCACTATTGGCGCCAACCCGTCTTGCGTTTTTCCTCTACACTATCTCCAGATCCGCCCGTCGGAGCTTACTTTTCGTAACTATGTGTCGAGAAGCACAAATTCTGTTTACAGACTCGTCAAGAAAGGCAGCACACAAGTCCACTGCCGTCAGCAGTCTGGTGCAGAAGAAAGGCTGCTCGCGCTGACTGTTGGCAGGCAACAAGAAGCGGCCCGCCTCGTTAGGACCCCGGGCGGCGCACAGTCAGCGTGATTGCCGCCTAGCTGCCAACCTCTTCAGACACTTTTTGGCCGTCCTGCGGATTCCAATACGCCTGATCGTGTCCTCTGTCTGCTGGAGCGTGTCACATCCGTCATTAGAGGGGTGGCTGCGCTCGGAAGACGATCGATATTCGTAGCGTTAATACTTGCTTGCTAGTCATTTTGCTGGACCTAAATGGCAAGTTGTAACAAGAGTGTCACACATTCTTGGGAAAAATAGGACCTCAGTCTTATGCTTAGCATACTTCAGGGGCCTGCTCACTTTATTATTTAATAACAACTCTAGTTCGTCAAACCTTCAATATATTGAAGCGACCTCACACTACCAAGAACACTGATAGAAATTGTTAGTTGACAACGCGATTTTGCAAGGTTAAGACGTCGAAGATCCAAAAGAACATAAAACAAAGAAAGAGAGATTGGTTCAAAAAAGTCACTGGTCACATGTTAGTTTACTGACTGATATCAGAATCACAGACCCGAAAGATGTTACATATTTTTCGATGTATTATTTATCATACAGCGCGTTATTAGTGTTGATTCGAAATAAAAGAGCGAAACAAAATATGTTAATGAGATAGGCAATCGCGTTCGACAAGAAATTAGCAGTAACTTAGAGATGTCAGGCGACAGACAGGTCATTCTAATGCTCAAAGTTTCGTTCTGAAATATCAGCAAGCACAATTAGTATGATTCTACAGAGACCTATGAAGCAATTATATCTACCTGCCAAGGGCCGGTTCAGAAAATTAACGTCAAACATGATAATTTGGTGAAATTGGCACATATTTCCCAGACCTCTTACTAGTCACTAGAGATACGATTTATTTATCGAAACTGTAGCGTTTTTCAAAACAACTATGTAACATTACAATCTATACTAAAGTTTCAAATTAATGAAGTAAGTAGTGTCATAGAGAATCCTCCGTTAATCACTCTAAAATGGCATATACAATGATTATCTTTGCCTAGGCCTATTAAAACTATTTTGTGGTAAGACTTCTTGAAAACTGAATCCATGGTATGATACACACAATGGCGAATTGAAAAAAAAATAAACAGCGCACATTAACGCCACGTCAGCCAATAGTCGACCTCACATGTTCAGTATATATTGACAATACTGAGAATATTTTAAGGTCCATCAATACTGCTCATCAGCATTCCTAGAGTGACAATATTATTGAAAGTGTGAGGGGCCCCTTTACCCACATGATCTTCACAATTCAGAATACTACTTCACAAAAGAAAAATGTGGAATAGGAATTAAAGTTCAGGAAGTACATGAGGTTTACCAACGGCATTGTAATTCTATGAGAGATAGCAAAGGACTTGGAAGAGCAATTGTACGGAATGTACAGCAGGATATAATATGAACATAAACTACAGCGAAATAAGGATTATGGAATGTCGTCTAATTACATTAGGTTTCGCCAAGTGAAAACTAATAGATAAGTTTCGCTATTTGGGCAGCAAAATAACTGTTGGCCAAAGTAGATATAAAATGGAGTCGGGCAGTGCCAAGAAAAGCGTTTCTAAAGAAGAGAAATTTGTTAACATCGAATATAGATTTAAGTGCCACGTCTTTCCTGGAGGTTACTGTCTGGGGTGTAGATATTTTTTGTAAGTGAAATATTGGCGATAAACAGCTTAGACAAGATGATAAAAACTTTCGAAATGTGGTGCTACAGAAGAATATTGATGATCAGATGGGTAGGTGACGTAAGTAATAAAGAGATAATGAACAGAAATGGGAAGACAAATATGTGACACAACTTGACCAAAAGAAGGGATCGGTTGGTATGACACATTCTGAGACTCCAAGGGATCAATAATTTAGTATTGAAGGAAGTAGGGGGGGGGGTTAAAAATCGTAGAGGGAGACAGAGATGTATACAGTAAGCAGATTCAGAAGGATGTAGGCTGTAGTAGTTATTTGGAGTCGAGAAGCTTGCACAGGATAGACTAGCATG
The DNA here is from genome assembly GCF_021461385.2 of Schistocerca piceifrons. Lineage (NCBI taxonomy): Eukaryota > Metazoa > Arthropoda > Insecta > Orthoptera > Acrididae > Schistocerca > Schistocerca piceifrons. Next base: position 537,858,466 of record NC_060141.1, read on the forward strand.
GAGTGCTGCATCAAACCAGCCGTCGGACTAAAAACAACACTACCAGCGAAAGTGTGTTTCGAAAAGGTTAGAAATCCTATTTCAAGGTTATTCGAAGTCGATAAGTCCTCTCATTCTCGAATATTGGGTGAATATACTCTGACGACAAGCGTCGTGAGTTACGCTGCCGCAACACGTACACGCAGTTTCTAACTTCAATACTTAACGCGTTAAACGTTTAACATATTAGACCTCTTAATGAGTAAACTCTGAGAGCATTTTAGATTTTTATATTGGGTCCATAATTGTATGAAATACTAAAAACCAAATACATCGTCAACTGCCGGCCGGAGTGGCCGTGCGGTTCTGGGCGCTACAGTCTAGAGCCGAGCGACCGCTACGGTCGCAGGTTCGAATCCTGCCTCGGGCATGGATGTGTGTGATGTCCTTAGGTTAGTTAGGTTTAATTAGTTCTAAGTTCTAGGCGACTGATGACCTCAGAAGCTAAGTCGCATAGTGCTCAGAGCCATTTGAACCATTTGAACATCGGTAACTTGCAAGTGGACCCATTTTAGTCATTTAGTAATACAGATGTTAAGGACCAGAACACCATTTGGATTTTATCATGCTCTTCAAAACAGCACGAATCTAGCTCTGTGCCGTCGACAGGTATCCTTACCGAAATGGAATATGTGGTGACGTTGTCAGTCACGTGATACGATAAACACAATCGGTTCCGTGGGCCGCAAATAACAATACTGCCTACATTCATACATTTACTTTCTGCACACTCTGTGTGCCGGTAACAGGACGTCAGTTACATCTAAATAGAGATAGGATTCGTCCATCCACACGTTTACTGTCCTTTGCACCATACTTCAGTCTCAACTTTCCTGAAGCGATTACATCGTGTGAAATTTAAGCATTTGACGTGTCTGTCGATCTTCTTTGTGAAATGCCAAGCGGAAAATTAAGAATGTGTTCACAAGGGTGGAAATTTGGAGTAGCCGTATCACAGACTGGAGACAAGAATGTTCATACTGTTGCACCTCAAAGGTGCACGTCAAGGTTTAAAAGTACCCAGTTTGTTATAAAAATTATGTGTCACTAAGTACGTTACGTCATTTTAAAGTGGTGATTGTGGCTGCCTGAGTACCAGATGATGATGATGATGATGATGCGAACGCAGTACGACTAATGGAGGTAATTACTTAACACTGGTGGCGACCAGGGACGGCGGAGTTTGCGTTATTTCAACGATGCAAAGACTATGCTGAAATAAAGAATCCGTAGTGACACACAAAGTAGAAATGTCAGTAAGTTAATATTGTGTCTGTCTGTGTCTCTTCAGCAGAAGAGGAATCCGTCTTTTGGTCGACGCTGCTGCGCAAGTACTCCCTGCTGTGCTATGCTATGCTTACAACCTCGAGCGGAATGCGTGAGAGTACCGACTGGAGCGTCTCTGAGTTAGGGGGGGAGGGAAGAGGGGGAGGGAGGGAGGGAGGCAGCGCCGTGCCTTTGCAGACCGCGACGCCTCGGTGGCCCTTTTCTCACCCGAACTTCCGCGGCAGGCGCCTGTGGGTCCACGAGATGAAGGCACGCTTTGATCTGCTCCGCAATTTCGGCAGAAGAGCATCGAGGGGAGGGACTGGGCACAGGAGTTTGGAATAGGGGGGGGGGGGGGGGGGAGAGCAGGCAGAGGCCCACGACAGGCGTGGCGGCCGATGAGGTCTCCGTTGACCAACGGGGGTACCACCTGATCACCTTCTTGCAGATGAATGCCGTGATATGGAGTTAGGTTTTAGGTTGAGCGGGAATCGTCTAGGCTGCGAAAATATTTAACCAGTCTCTTCATTAATCCGTAAGAATATTTAATACACCCAGCACAAGTGAATCAACCAACGAAGAGAGCAACATCTCGTTACCAAATTTAGCATTCCGTAACAGGAAGAAGACATCAGATTTAATTTTACAAAGACGGAGTCTCCACAGGGAACGGTTTCTCAGATTGGTTCCTTGGACAGACAAGGCAGAAACAGAGGACATTCATTGTAAAAGATGCAAAACATAAACATCTTGAGGCCAGCCAGAAACGGCCACAAATAACCTGGATAGTGAAATGCTTGTTTTCAACAACTAACAAGACCTTAAGTTATGAAACCTTCAAGTTTAGCCCTAGATAATAAAAATCATCAAAACAAGAAACCTTAAACTAAGCAAGAACTGAAATTTAAGACGTGTTATCTTAATGTAGTTAATGAACTCCTTAAGAACATTTAAATAACTCTGACCTTCTGGAAATGTTCAACTTCATGAATGTAACTAAGCTAAACTTTGCAGCAAACTCAATAACTCTGTTGCCGCAACTCAGCAGATAAATAATTTATAGCAAACAGCTTACGTATTTGTGATAGTCCATAGCAGTTCACAATGAGGTAAAGAAGAAATATCAGTTCCACAACTTAGAGTTGGCGGTAAAATAAGTATTCAACAACTTAAAAACGAAGCGGAGAGAAATAGCCATCAGAAACTGATAATTAAAACCACAGTAAATATACAAATTGTATTCAAGGTGAATCCTTAACAGAATAACACGCGAAGAAACTGTCCCAGACAAACAACTTGTTTTTAAGGTAAGATCTCTTGCATCGAACACACGGAGTGCTCAATGTAGCAAACAGCATCCTCCCAAACGATGTGTGGTCAACAGTTTCCACAAACTGCCCCCTCGTCTGCGGCCACCAAACTGTCGGAAAATAATCAAGTACGTTCGACGCAGCGTAGCATATCAGTAAATGACTGAGCTCTACGAAGACACCATCGCGTCACGTAAATCACAAGTGACGCCTGGTACGAGGATATACAGCCTGCCCATAGCTGGGTGAAAAGGTGGTTTGCCCCTTGCACGTAGCAGACTCGCACGTCAGCATTACCACTGTTGCGCCTTCACTCCGTACGGACTCTCCACGCAGCTCCACAGATAAACATTGAGTAATGCCGACAAGGAGTCACAGCCAGGGGGGCCGACTCGTCGCAAGCGCCTCAGCTCATCTCTAGAAGCAGCCTCATGAAAACCCACGGCGGCGCCATCAGAGTGGCCGCTGCCGACTTCAGGCGAGTGATAGGCTGATAGCACACGTAAATTCAAATCAAGCTGTCATACAGGAGATCAAGCCAAACCGAAATGTTTCAAAAAGGAAAGCAGTCATCAGTTGGAAGAGTGTTTCGAGCGCCACAATGCTCTACTAGGCATGACCCTGTAGGAAGTGGTACGGCGCTACTTTCCTCCGACCTTCGAACTGACTTAGCCAGATTCCAATTGATAAGTTTGACCAACAACACCCCAGATCTGAAGCCGATCGAACATATCTGGGATGTGATTGAATGTGGCATCAGAGTCATCGTCCCGCCCCCTCAGAGGATTTACGACAACTGGGCGACTTGGATGTACAGATAAGGTGCCCATTCCCTCCAGCGACCTAGTAAGACCTCACTGCTTCCGTGTCAAAGGTGGACATAACGACTGTTAGTTAGGTGGTTTATCACTAAACTACTTCTCCTGTCGCTTCACCACACGTTTTTCACTGACAGTAAGGCTCGTGCTTGTTGTGACATACTCAGATTACTGTCAACGAGAGGCTTCTCAGCCGAATCCCGGTTCTCAGAGGAAAACGGGCATTGACAAATCCGATTTGTCACTGTCAAACTGGCCACGTATCTGCCATGATGGCGTGTGGTGCGCGCTGTTAGTGTGGAACGGTAGAGAAATAGCTTGAAATTGGTTCGCTGAACCCTCTGCCTAACACTAAATTGTGAACTGCAGACTAAATGTATAGATGGAGATGTAGACGGGTACACCTCCGGTTCACAGAGCCGAAATTTGAACGGCATCCTTCAAGTGGTTGACGTATTCAGGACTTCGGCAGAATCATATCTCCTAGGCCTGTGACACTATATTTTAACAAAATAAACGAAAGACGTCATGTTGTCTTAACCTACCTCGATACAGGGGCCGTTAGACTTGTTCCCTAACCAACACTTTATAAAGATCTGTCACTCAATGAAAACGCCTGGTCGTGAGTTGCTGAAAGACTGGCTCACGGCCACTTAAAGGCCACTCGTAGTCTGCTGGTCAACTGAAGAGCGAGCAGACGATTCCCTACTTTCTCTCCAATTACGTCACAAGGCGCACCTACAGGTATACACCGGTTCTTCCGCGGCGCGCGTTTTAGATTAGTGGCAACGCAGTACCCAGGTAGACTTGGAAATGTTCCTTTTCCACTAAACGTATTCACAATATACGGAATGCAGAAATTAGTAACAAATATAACGCAAGAAAAGCTCAAGAAAATAATTCACGTACATTACCGCGCACTGCACTGCACTGTACTGGTAGAGGGAAACACATTGTTAACCACTCAGTAGGAGAGCTTAGGCGTTCTGTCGCGGAAGACCACTCACCCCAACACAAGCGCTGCTTCGTCGTCAAGTTAGACAGCTACAGCGTTGTTGACAGAGTTGAAGCGACACCTGACATCGACTCAGGTCGTCTGCCTTTCTAATGAACGTCTCGAATTTGTCATCATCATCATGTGTTCTGCCAAAAGCCAGGTTTTCACATGGTAGTTCTCCAGGCTGTTTGGTCTTCTGCCATCCTCTTCAGGTCTGCATAATTTCCTCTTCCTTTTATATGAAGATGGCATCTGTTCTCAACTTACAGTCCACACACTACATTCTTAGTGCCCCTGCCATTACACCCATTACTAGCTGCAGACAATCCGAGTCCCGGAAGAGTTCAGGCAAGTAGTGTTCATTCGCACTGAAAGAGGTCATCAGCCGGTTAGCCTTAAACGATATGAAGATGGCATCTGTTCTTTCGGATGTGTCCGAAGCAGGAGATCCCGGGTTCGAGTCACGGTCGGCGCACATATTTTCAACTGTCCACGTTGATGTATATCAACGCCCGTCAGCAGCTAATGGTGTTGATTTAATTGTATTTCTTCCTTTTATGTCGTCTAGCATCCTGTATCCCCTTCTTCCTCTGTCTTCTCCCACAAACCAATCCTTCCAAAGTATTTGCTAGTAAGCACTCTATCAATGAATGTCCCAACCAGTTCTTTTTCCTTTCTCTTACAGCCTTCAGCAGACATCTTCTCTCATCAACCCTTTCCAATACTCTTTCATTACTCACTCTTTCCACCCATCTTATTTCTCCATTCTCCTCCACATCCCCATCTCAAATGCTTCTAACCTTTTCTCATCCTCTCGTCTCAGCGTCCATGTTTCTGCCCCATATAGTGCCACGCTCCAGACAAAACATCTGCCAAGCCTTTTCATTAGACCTTTATCTAATTTGCCACATAAGAGTCTCCTCTTTCTGTCGAATGCCTCCTTCGCTATGGCAAATCGAGTTTGCATCTCCTGGTGACATCTCAAGTCTTCAGTTGTGCTTCAAAGATATTTAAATGCACTTACTTGGGTAATGGTAGATTGTCCTATTTTAATATTTGACAGTCTGCATCTTGTACTGATGACCATAGTCTTTGTTTTTGCTGTGTTTATTTGCAGCTCATATTCCACACAAGTTTCATTCTGATCTTTCAGCATGTTATTTGTCAACAAAAACATTTTTTGTTCGTTGTTAAAGCATAATTCATTGTGCGCTGTGTGGCACGTAAGGTATTCGCTTCTCCAGGAGTTATTTCTTCATGTGAGAGGTGAAGTGCTGACTGCATTCTGAGCACTCGCTGTGTGTAGCTGATAGGGATCTTGGGGGAGTAATCGTTTACTGCTGGCTGCAGCCAAAGAGCGTCCAGCTGCAGGCGCCACACACCTTCTGGCACTAGCTAGGACGTATGCCCTTCCTAACCCTTCTGTAGACGTACGTCCTATGTGAAAACACGGGGTGGTGACCTTGCAAACCAACCTAGACGCACCCACGCCCTTATATGGAATAAACTCTTTTGATTCATAATAAAAATTATCCTAAAATTTAACACCCGCTAAAGAAACCTATTCCTTTACTAGCCTGACCAGGCCCGTTCTTCACCCGAGCTCATTCAAGCTACCAGAGGTGACAGCTGACTTTCATTTGTATTCACAGCCTATATACCCCAAGTCATCTACAAATTTCGTGATTTGTTCTTGTTACTATACCGTACATGCACAAGTAAAATTTTGTGATGATTAAAATTTTTAACTTTAAATGCAAACTGTAAAAGGGACGTTTCGGCCTTACTGCAGCAGCCTTCCCTAGGACAAGACTGGCTTTCCAGAAGTAAATGTCCTCATATTTATTCCAGACAATTGATGTGAAACTTTATTGACCTTAGAAAATACCGCTAATCACGTCGAAAGGGGGGGGGGGGGGAGTCGGAAGGAAGCTCCTCCTGTCGGTGATTGGCGACAGTCTGCAAATCGGTGCTTGTCTTCGGAGCGCATCTTTTCATCCTGATGTTCCCGAAATATACTGACAGTTCCTCCATAGCTGTTCCTTTAGGCTGTCGCGTCCATTTCCGTCGGACTGTGGTAGCCAGCAGGCAGGAAGGCTAAAGTTCATAGCTATCCTCCTATAAATATTGTCGTGGTTGCTTAATAATCAACAATCGCCTCTCGTATTTTGCGCCGGCGCGTCCACGACTCTTTCGCCAGCAAACGGGCGTCTTGAAATACAACAGGTTCTCCACAGTCACGGTGGTCTTCCACTATTGTCGATTTATTACACTGTGCTAGTCGTACGTACTGTTCATGTTCAGCTTTGCGTTTGCTAACGATCCTCCCTGTCTCGCCTACACAGACTGAACATTAGTAAAACCGACAGCTGCAGGGACCGATACCTGACTCCAAATAGAGGAAAAAAGGCCTGACGAAAAGTGTCTGAAAAGGTATGGTTGCCATGGCAGATGGTGCTGATGAATGAAAGTTCCTCTGACTACGATGTGCTGCACGCTGTGTAATTCCGTACATCTGTGCATAGGACATTCATTCCTCCATTTCCTATTACGAGGTGCGGTTAGAAAAAAACCGGACTGATGCTGGAAAAAACTTTTATTTACAATTATTTACAATTTCATGTTATCTCCTTCAATGTACTCTCCTCCTCGGTCTCTACACCACTCCATACGAATTTTCCACTGTTCATAGCAATGCTGCAGATCATTTTCGGTAAGTCCATACATTACTTCCGTCGCTTTTTCTTTCACTGCTTCAACAGTCTCAAATCTAGTTCCTTTCAAAGCTGACTTGACTTTAGGGAAAAGAAAAAAGTCACAGGGGGCCAAATCAGGTGAGTAGGGTGGATGATCTAAGATGGGAATGTTGTGTTTTGCCAAAAACGTCTTCACTGACAACGCACTGTGAGCTGGGGCATTGTCTTGGTGAAGGATCCATGACTTTTTTCTCCACAAATCGTTCCGTTTTCTCCGTACTCGCTCACGTAGGGTAGCCAGGGCGCTAATGTAGTAATGCTGATTCACTGTTTGTCCCTCTGGTACCCAATCAATGTGCACAATCCCTTTGATGTCAAAAAAAAACAATGATCATTGCCTTTAATTTCGATTTTGACATTCGTGCTTTTTTTTGTCGTGGAGAACCAGGAGTTTTCCAATGCATCGATTGGCGTTTAGTTTCGGGATCGTAAGTAAAAAACCACGATTCATCGCAAGTAATAACATTTTGTAAGAAGGTGGGATCACTTTCAATGTTTTCCAGGATGTCAGAACAAATCATTCTTCGGCGTTCCTTCTGTTCAATTGTGAGACACTTTGGAACCATTTTTGAACACACTTTGTTCATGTTGAAACTTTCATGAAGAATCTGCCTAACACTTTCCTTGTCAACTCCTGTTAACTCAGACACTGCTCTGATTGTTAAACGGCGATCTTGTCGAACAAGTTTACCGATTTTTTCAATGTTTGCAGCAGTTTTTGCTGACAATGGTCTGCCAGTGCGAGTGTCATCGTTTAAACCACTCAAACACTTGTGTTCGCGATAAACAATCATCGCCGTACACTTGTTGTAACATTACAAACGTTTCACTTGCAGATTTTCGTAGTTTGAAACAAAATTTGATGTTAACACGCTGTTCTTTCTGTACACTCAACATTTTCCGACGCACACACAAAACGTCAACTACTTAAAACAGACGCTACGGGCAGACTGAGTGCAGGAGGCAGATAAAACTAGAGCAGTAGGCGGAGCGAGAGTCACGTGACAGGCCACGCGACTTTCAGCCTTATTGCATTCGTTTTATTGTTTCACCAGTACTAGTCCGGTTTTTTTCTAGCCACACCTCGTAGGACTCCGTCCCTACAGTCTGTCGGTTTTCTTAATGTCCACCTTGTATAGGCAGCTCCGCACTCACAACGTAGCTCAAATACTCCTGCAGTAATAAGTTCGTTCACTGCATCTTTGTTGGAAAGCATCATGTGGCTCCTGTATCTGCTGCTAAAAATTGGCTTGAAACCACGTTTGCAGACAACATAATCTAGCCATTCACTGACGCCCTCACATACACTCAGTGCGCTAGCGGAAGCTTCTCTTCCTTTCCTTCTTCTCTTTCGGTTTTCATTCGCTGACTTTCTTATGTTACCATAACCATTGGCGTGATGTGTGTGGCGTAGCTCCCTCAGTTCTTCTTTGATGCGGCAGGCACGACAGTCAGCGTATGCAGTACAGAATACTTCTGAGGTATCGTTTAGTGTGGGTTGGCTTGCGGTACACCGTGCGTCCACCGTTCTGTATACCTCCATGTCCAAAAATAGTAACGCACCGTTGTTTTCGATTTCATGCTAAACTGTAAGTTCTAACGCAGGCTGTTCAAATACTGAAGGAAGTTTCCCTGCTCCAGCTTCAAATGTGTGTGAAATCTTATGGGACTGAACTGCTAAGGTCATCAGTCCCTAAGCTTACACACTACTTAACCTAAATTATCCTAAGGACACACACACACACACACACACACACACACACACACACACACACACACACGCACACGCCCGGGGGAAGACTCGAACCTCTGCAGGGACCCTGCTTCAGCCCTATGTGGCTAGGTAATGTATGTGTTGTCTACATACCGTAGCCAACAACTGGGACGTAACGGTGCAGAAACTAGTACAGTTTCCTCAGAAATTTCCATGAAGATGTACGCTCCACTCCTACCTGCTCATAATATTTTCCCTGCCAGGTGAAGTTAGTTGATGGCAGCGCATCAACTCACAAATATCGGATGAAATTTCCCTGACGTAGGTGGCGAATGGTCGCCTCTGTAGAAATACACTGACGAGGAAAAAGTCATGGAATACCTCCCAGTATCGTTTCGGACCACCTTTTGACCGGCATTGTGGAATACCTCGATGTGGCATGGACTCAAGTCGTTGGAAGTCCCGCGCAGAAATAGCCGTCCACAACTGCAAAAGTGTTGGTGGTGCAGCATTTTGTGCACGAACTGACCTCTCGATTGTGTGTCATAAATGTTCGATGCGTTCACGTCGGGCGATCTGGATGGCCAGATCATTCTCTCGAATCGTCCAGAATGTTCTTCAAAGCAGTAGCGAAGAACTGTGGTCTGCTGACATGGCGCGTTCACATCAATATGAATTCCATCGTTGAATGGCTGCAAATGGTTTCCAAGTAGCCAGGCATAACCATTTTCAGTCAATGATCGGTTCAGATGAACCAAAGAACCCAGTCCCTTCCACGTAACTTACATCAGCAATTACCAACAGCAATCGGGACGGACCTGACCAAGCCACGGTTTTCCAGTCCTCTAAGGTCCAACCGATGCGGTCACGAGCCCAGGAGGGGCGCTGCAGACGACGTCGTTCTACTAGCAAAGACGCTCTCGTCGGTAGCCTGCTACCCTAGCCCATTAACGCCAGATTTCGCCGTACTGTCCTAACAGATACGGTCGTTGTACGTCCCACATTGATTTCTGCGGTTATTTCACGCACTGTTGCTTGTCTGTTAGCGCTGACAACGCCACGCTGCTATTGGTCTTTAGGGTCGTCGCCCACAGTACTTCGGAGGTCAGAGGTAATGCCTGAGATTGGTATTCTCAGCACTCTTGACACTGTTGATTTCGGAGTATTGGCCGGCCGCAGTGGCCGAGCGGTTGTAGGTGCTTCAGTCCGGAACCGCGCAACTGCTACGGTCGCAGGTTCGTATCCTGCCTCGAGCATGGACGTGTGTGATGTCCTTAAATTAGTTGGGTTTAAGTAGTTCTAAGTTCTGGGGGACTGATGACTTCAGATGTTAAGTCCCACAGTGCTCAGAGCCATTTGAACCATTTTTTTTCCCGGAGTATTGAATTTCCTAACGATTTCCGAAATGGAATGTTCCATGTGTCAAGCTCCAACTACAATTCAGAGTTAAAGGTCTGTTAATTTCCGTCGTTCGGCCATAATCACGTCGGAAGCCTTTTTACATGAATCACCTGAGCAACAAATGAAAGCTCCACCAGTGCACTGTCCTTTTACATCTTGTATACGCCGCCATCTGTGTATATGCTATCTTAAGACTTTAATCGCCTCAGTGTACTGGTGAAGAGAGACTTGATGACAAAAAAATTGGTAAAATTTTGCTATGTTCTATCCTTGGTGCTGTAATGGCTAGTAGTGTAGACGTCGTGCCTACTACCGCGTCGAAACCTCCCTAATTAATGGGGCGCTCTCTCCAACACTCTTCCACGCGATGTCTCTCATTCCGTGGGAAGCAGTGGTCGTTAGTGAGGCTGCCGCTGGGGAGCAATGTGTGTTGCTGGTGGGCTCTAGTGAGCCGGGATTAGGAGCGTCAGCTTACCCGCTGCCGCTGCCGCTAACGAGGCCGGTGACCCGCCGGCTGTTGTGGCTCCGGAGGGGCGCAGATGCCCCCGCACTGGCTTCAGCCTTGTCCGTCTCTCTCGGCGTCTTTTACGAGAGCACGCGCTGGTCGTAAAGCGTACCCGGATCCACTGTGCGCGCAGATTAAGCCGGCGAGCGCCTCGGCGCCCAGTGGCAAGGTCCCTCCCTCCCTTTCCTTTACTGCGTTCGGCGCCCGTTTTTCGGCTTGTTCCCTGTTACCGCTCATTGCCTACGGAAGAGACCGTGATTCCATTGTACCCGTCGGCTCGCCGCGTCTTTTCTTGCGCCCGCGGAAGCGAGTTGACGTCCCCAAACGCCGTGGAGCAGTTGCCACTAATTTATGTCCCTCTGCGCTGTTCCCGTCTCTCCGTGGCCGCGGGCAAAAAACTGAGCTCAGTTTCCTCCGGTCTTTAGCGTTCCCTTCGTCGACTGCTGGCAAGAAACTGGCACAGCCGCGATCTCCTCCTGAGTTTGTGTGCGTCCTCTCGTGGAGACGACGAGGTATCTCTGCCTCTTAACGGTGGAACAAACTGCAGCAAATAATGACCGTCGGCTCTACAGCAGATTATTGTGCACTTCGTGCGTACACACTGTGGCCTACAAGTTCCCGGACTAATAAATGCTGCTCTGGAGCACTGCGTTCCACAAGCGTCCGCGAGAACTCCATGTTCAGAGCTTCAGCAGCCTGTTGAATACTACACCGTTGGGCAGCGGTGTTAGCGCAACCTACTATGACGGGTGGAAGTCTGCCAGTACTGCATTTGAGTCTAATCATTTTTATTTTCCGCTAATATCCCACCAAACATTTGCATCACTACAATGAAGCCGGTTATTTTGGAAAGTGACAATAATAACGATAATCATTGCCGTACATTCGTAGCAAAATACAATGTAAGTATAATGAGAATCTTCACGAAACGAACACTTATTTAACGATACGTTAATACCCATAACGTAGTGAAATCTTACCGGGCTGTAGTGAATTTGCTATATTCGCGTGATTCTACCAATGAATAAATGATGATCTCATCACATTGCGTCTCCGTTGCACCTCTTTCCGAATGCACTACCATGATTATAATCATCACAGGGGATAGACAAAATAAGGTGGACACATGTACTTTCTTGGGAATGGTTTATTACTAAGGGTTGGACCCCCATTTGTCCGTACTACAGCTGCGATTCTTCTTGGAATACTGGCGTACAAGGATTGTACAGTCTCCAGTGGAATGCTATATCACTCTTCGATCAGAACCTCTCCTAACTCCTGTAGTGACCAGGGAGGCAGACTGTTCTGGACGAGGAAGACGCTGCAGTTCAGTTGCATGGTCCTCATACCACGATTGTACTGTCCTCGTTGTGTTGATGTGTACATTACCGTCCTGAACTATTGCACAATTGTTAGGAAAAACATTTGAATCATGGGGTGTACCGGATCACCTCAAACGTTCACACAATCGTTGGCTGTAACGCGGCCTTTGAGAGTAATGATTGGATCAGCAGAATACCACGGTATGGCTGCCCACACCATCACACTTCCACCTCCATGTTTAACCATTGGAGCCGCGCGGGATTAGCCGAGCGGTTTCAGGCGCTGCAGTCATGGACTGTACGGCTGGTCCCGCCGGCATGGGTGTGTGTATTTGTCGTTAGGATAATTTAGGTTAAGTAGTGTGTAAGCTTAGGGACTGATGACCTTAGCAGTTAAGTCCCCATAAGATTTCACACACATTTGAACATTCTTTTTAACCGTTGGAATCAAGCAATCAGTATTGTAGTCGTCTTTTGGTGTAACCCGGGCCCGTTTAGAAATAAAGAAAACTTTGACTCGTCTACCATATGACGTGTTTCCACTGATCAGCCGCCCAAGATTTATGCCCCTGACACCAAGTTCTACCCTTCTTTGCGTTGGTTGTCGTCACTAATGGTTTCGGTATAAAGGCTCGTCCATGAATATTGGCTTTATGGAGTTCTCGGCGGACAGTGTCTATAGATACGGGGTCTCTAAGATGGCTATTGAGTTCTGCAGTCACTTTAGGCGCCGTACTTTTGTGTTGTTTTGACATAATTCGTGTTAGCGTACGACGATCTCTGTCATTTAGTTTCGATTTGCGCCCACTATTACGTTCACATGGTGATGCCTTTCCATGTTTTGTGTAGGCTGTCATGACTGTTGAAACCGTTGCTTTTGAAACATTCAGCTTGTTTACTGATGCTCAAGTTAGTCGGTCCCCAACAATCGGCCCTCTTTGGCACTCTGTTAGGTCTCTCATTGCACATCGACCTCGGGCTCTGAATGCAAATACGAAGTGTGCACTACTCGTAAACAACCTGCACTGATGCCTAGTCCGCACAGGCCAGCGCGACACGTGCCTTACTTGTGTTATTGACCGTCAAACACGGCCATCCCTTTACTACCACTGTTAACATTATTTTGCCTATCCCCTGTATTTCTCTTTTTACGAAGAAACTTCATTCGTTGCATAGATACGTTCTCTAGAAGATAAGAAAGAGGGGACTCGAAAGCCGCGGCTCGACGACTGTTGCATTCGTGTGGTCTTCAACGAGCTCGTAAATCTTTGAACCTTGATTTCTCTAAAATGCATGAGAAGCGCGCCATACTAAAGAAACATCATTTACGCCTCTGACGTTCCTACAATTCTGAAAAAGATAGCAAAGTGGATGATCAATTCGTTCTACGTTTCCCTTGCGGGAAAAAATTAAAGATGTACATGTAGACTCTCACTGTTCGTTCAAAATTGATCCATCTGATGCTTGGCAAACCCAACCATGAGTGTTCAATCACTTTATGGCGCTAAAATAATTCTTTGGAAATCTGTAGTTTGTCGATTACAGCCTTCTAAATCTCCTAGATCTAGTCGAACCCTGAACCCTTCCAATTTATTTTTAGGGTTTTGGAAAATGAAAGTCTGGAAGTGGTAATACGGTGAACGACATCGTTAGCGAGATGGTGAGACATACTTTGCTGTGAGGAACTGACGCATCTTAAATTGCCAAACTTACCAGGTCCTTCTGATACAAAAAGGAAAAAAAATCGGGTGTTGAAGAGGGCTTGGCGATCTCAATGGATTGTAACTAGGAACGGTTTGAACTCTGCCTGAAATAATTCAAATGTTTATAGTTCAGCTTCCATTCTCCAAAGATTGTCTAGAATCACTATCACAGTAGTCTCCACCCTTGACTTTTTGAAAGCGTGCTTTCTGGATTTGCAGATTTCACCAACCTATCCGAGGTTCACATATTTTGTTCAGAGATCGCAAGTTAACCACCAGCATTAACCATGTCGTCTTGTTAATCGTAATTGACAATGTTTAGGCTTTAGACTGTGCACCCATGAGCTTTTATGGTATGCCTCAATTAGACCGTCCACGACATTTTGGCAGGGCACGTGGGAATAAACTTTGTATACAGTTACCACTTCCATTCTTCATGCTAGATTAAGAAAACCGTATTGTTTTTGTGCTTTTCTACTGTAATTTTGACGTGGCACATCAGTCGTCCTCGTATGGACTCGGATTCTCTTGCGGGTAGCCGAGGCAGTAAGCCATATTTAACTTTCAGACGGCTAGTTAATTTGTTTATTTACAAAAGTTCACAACAGAAAATTCGTGCCCACAACTGGCTGGCTGGTATGTGTCGAACTCGTGGTCCTCGGTGCACGATGCATAGTCGTGAAGACACGACGTCCAGCACGAGCCAGGCGTGTGGCGACCTTGCGAGGCGAGCATTCCTGGCTGACGGCGCAGAGCTACGTCAAATGCTGGCACAGCGGTCTGGCCCGGCTAGGTGATTAGCAAGGCGAGCTGGCGGCCTGCCGCAGCTTGTGTCGGCGGTGGGGACTCGCGGGACCGAGCCCCGGCTTCGTGCCCGACTGGCGGCTTCTGGCGCCGGCCGATGCATGGTGGATCAGCGGCTGGGAGGTCCTCAGTTCGACCCTCTGTCCATTGGTGCTGCCGCTGAGCTCCTGACGTGGCAGTTCTGTGGGATGGCGAAGGGAGATAATTGTGCCAGTGGATGGCGGGTGAGCGACGATGAGCTCACAGCGGTAGCACACTCTACAGCGGTCCCAAAGTCGGTTCCACTTGCCGGCTGTACAGTTAGTATTAATGCGCATAGGGGCGGGCCTGCTGTCTAAGCGTCCCGGATTTGGGTAATACTATTGGCGATCTACCAAGTGCTTGTGCCACTGTACTGAGACGGGCGTGGTGGTGAAATGCTGTGCCAGCTGGTTCCAGCAAGAGGTGGGATTACAGCCACGAGCGCTCGTGCAGGCCCGCGTCGCTACATCCTATACGCAATGTAGTGACAACGCTGACATTCTCGTTGGTATGCATCCACAGACACACCCACACGTCTCAGCAACGTGTGAAGTCTTAAGATAAGACTAATTCTGTACTCTTTTTTGTTTCATGTCATTGTATCTGACGTAACGAAATTACAAATAAGTCATTTACTATGCTGTTACTATCAACAAGAAACAAAGAAGGTAAATATAGCTTATTAATGACATGACAATCAGAAACATGTAACAAGAAAACAATCGACAATGCCGTGGCGAATGACTCATATTGTACTAACTTGGTTGTTCTTAGCTTTAGGTAGCTAGGCTTTAGCTCAAAAGTGGGAAAAGCTATCGTTACCGGAATTAGACAGGAAAGTGACAGAGATGCGACAGTATATGTTCCTGGTTAATATCCAATTCCCTCCTGCGAATATCTGTACATATTGTAAAGGGATCGAACATTGCTCTTGCCCAGCTCTTCACGAAGAGTGCCGGTCTAGTGTTCGACTCAGTCGTCATTGGATCCGTCGGTGACAAAAACCAGCAAATTCCTCAGCTTAGGTTGAGGAGGAATTTTTCTAGCTTGGTTGTGTATAATCTACTGTGCTGTCTAAAATACATAAATTGCTATGTATGTATTTTATATTTTCTGAAGAGGTTGAAAAATCAGTCAACCAGTTGCAAAACAAAGGTTTAATAGTCCTTGACCTAGATTTCGATATTTCCAAAGTCTCTTCTTCAGAAGGAGTGGGCCTCGTTATATGTCATAATGATAGATTAGATTATATGACGCCGAGCGGCTCTTGTCATGAATAAAATTGACAAAACACGAATTATCCCAAGCCATGGCTTCAGATAGCAGCCAGATTACATATATCGTACTTCGGAATGAGTTCTCCCTAGTAAACGCCCACAGGGAGGGGCTCAACATAAAATTGTAATAGGAGTCACTGGATAAAGTATTTGCATAATTTACGTGTACATCATGCCAGAGACTAAGGCCAACTGTATTTTCTGTTGCATGGGGGGCTATGCCCAGAGAAATTACTATCGGTGTTCAGCTGAGAAATGGGCAGATAAAGGAAAGCGGAAGCGGGGAATAGGATGAGTGGCGTGAGCATTTATGGACAGGTATGAAAATAATTCTAATGACTGGAAGAATAAGTTACTGTAAACGGTGTATAAAGATGTACAGAACTTATGATTCCAAATAATTTGCCGAGATTTTGCAAGCGATTTATGAGCATAAAAGGGATGTTGTGTGAGCTATAAATGGCGGAAGAATGAGGTTTTTTTTTTGAGACGAGGAATGATAGAATGCTAAATTTATTTTGTGACGGCGTAGTACAACTAGTGGCTTTCCTGATAATTAAGGCATCGCACTCCTACAATCACGCATCTCTAGTTCCGATCAAAAACGAAAATCGGCGGTGTCAGTAAATTGAAAATATTAGTCCCACCTGGACATACATTGGTATGTAGCTCCGAATTTATTTCTACTTCATACAAATGCTTTTTCATTCATTCCAGTTTGTCATCCAAGTGCATCCCAAGTCATTTTAGCGTACATTCAAATAAAATCAACAAAGGTACCAATCTACAAAAATCAGCGAAGCCAGAGATTGCAGTATTCATACGTCATGAGGTGGGAGACACTTCTTTGCCTGTATCTTTGGGCATCGTAAAATGTCGAGAACAATTGTGAATAAAACACACAGTGACGTGCACGTTACAAGAACCAACAAACTGTTTAAAAGACTCCCTTCTTTTGCATAGCAAAAATAAAAGTATTTACCGAGAAGCAACCTCACAGGCCAAATTAAATGAACAGTAGACTTATTTGATTTCCTAGACTACAGGTATTTAAAAAGTCAATCAGAATTATTGGGTGCTACGATGCCTTTTAGGTAATGATGCATTAAAAGATCAAGTATTCCTAACCAGTAATACACTAATCAGCGCTTGAAATATTGCAATTTTATTTAGCAGGAACTATCATACTTTGTAAAATATCACAGATGTCAGTGTTGTATATTTGAGTGTTCGCGTTGTGAATGCAGTTTTGCCACCGATGTAGAGATAAGTAGCAGAAAACCATAAGTAAACAAGTAAAATAGAAACATTGCTGTAACTCAGCGTGAATGAAGAGGTACTGCGCCTGGGGCCTTTCCAAGTGGTAACCCATGCGACAGCTGTGTTTGGCAGTGTTAGCATCATGCTAGGCGCTCGGTTCAAACTGCCACGTTATAAGTACGACATACTTGCCGTAACTTTCCATGTACACGGAGAGGATTCGAGATGTTCACGAGATTCCTAGCAGACATAGTAACAGATTTTTTGAAATTCCAACCAGCTTACTTCAACATAATGTTTTATGTAAATAGTAAAAAAAATTGACATCTCACTCGCCCCTCAATGGAGCGAGAGCTATCAACGAGAAACTCTGAATTACTTACAGTGGCACGGCCATGTAAATGATGGCATGTAGAAGTCACATGTCGGATGGACAGCCGAGCGATGTGAAGCAGTGGCTAGCACACTGGACTTGCATTCGGAAGGACGACAGTTCAATCCCGCGTCCGGCCATCCTGATTTAGGTTTTCCGTGATTTCCCTAAATCGCTCTAGGCAAATGCCGGGATGGTTTCTTTGAAAGGGCACGGCCGACTTCCTTCTCCGTACTTCTCTAATCCGATGAGACCGATGACTTCGCTGTCTGGTCTCCTCGCCCAAACAATCCAACTCGAATGGACATTCATGGAAATTTTTAACGAAGTGTAGATCAAGTACGGTTAAAGTGGAGTAGTTCTTCATTATGGTGTGTCGGATTGACGGGGGAGAATGAAACCACAAATTCCATCGCGTGCACTACAAGAAAGGCAGTGTGCATTACGAATCGACTTGGTCTAATAATTCTGACATTACATCGTTCTGATATTAAGCAGATGCCTTATCCCCTTTGTTTTACGTAATAACCACGAATTCAGAATCTGAAGTCCAACATATATCGAGGAGTGTAATTAGGATTTCTTTGGACGAAACAAGTGTTAGTGAAACAGCAACCACGTACTCTACACCTCACACCTGAGCGAAAGCAAGTGAGATTTCCTCCATGTCAAAAACAATTTTTCCCCACCCGGGGCTAGTTGGTGACATCACAGCCCTTTGTGCAATTTTAGAACATCACAAGAAAGCTTGTGCATTATCAAATTTAACGTTAGTTTTGCATAGTGTGTGTTGAAAACGAATATTATGCAAAATGTCTTTACGATGTGTGTTTTTTTTTTCGATGCATATTTAAGTCTACAGAAAAAGACATTAGAGAGCTGTAATTCGGCAGTTATGTGTGTTACCTACACAGTAACCCTTCTCCGTATATATTAAAATTATCATTTATTCTGAAATAAATACATGCCAAAAACTTATTCTGAATAACTGCTCTTAGGTTTAATCCCGCAATGTAGAACATAAGTATGTTGTACAGTGTAGATTCGTAGGGGTATATGGTTTTGGAGCGGTGATTAGTGAATATTGAAGCCGCAATTAATTTTTCTGTGCTTTCCAGAGCTCTTAGGTGACTATTTAGCGCCTTAAAAATATCGAGTGCTTTTGTTTTGTAGAGGCTGATAGTTTTTGCTGGGCTGCACTCGGGTAAAGATTCCCGAATGACAAATTATCGGGCCGTAGCAGAGATACAACGGGAACGTGTTGGTCGTTAAGTTGACCGGATTGACCGAATTTGCTTGGCGTGATAAGTAGTGTCCGCACAACGTCGCTGTCACTATCGTACTCCGCCCTCAACTTCGGAAACTGTGTGTGTGTGTGTGTGTGTGTGTGTGTGTGTGTGTGTGTGTGTGTGTGTGTGTGTGATAAGTACTTGATAGGAACTAAATTAGTTTGAAAGGATCTATTTTAGGCCGAGCTTTTAAAATGAATGTCCGACCACACTGTAAATGCAACTTCTCGGAAAGGATTTAGACGTCGTATTAAGTAGTTTGGATGAACAGCACCCCCCCCCCCCCTCCCAACCCTATAAATACTGTTCTTCGGTGCGTGTTGCTTTCTATAGTCCAATTCTACTTTCACTTAAAGCATCTTCTTCACTAACCTGCAATGAAGCTGATTTCTCTAGAATCTGCGGGTGGGGAGTTAGTCTATTTCATGTGACAACACCATCCGTCTGAGCTGCACCCTTAGAGTGGAAGTATGTACTAGTAAGTTGGCAACAGGAAAACATTGACGAAACTACATTCTAAACGCAGGAATATGCGACCCCGTTGCCGAACGCAGCAGGGTATATGATGATCTATTAAAGTGAGGGAGAGAACGTAGCACTTAAACTTTCAGATGTGACACTGACATGGACTTTCGATTGGTTATTATTATGGAATATCTGCAGGGTGGGCGAAAATTGACGAAGTTCCTACGGGTTATAACTATTTGCTAAGTAAAGTTCGACAACTTTGGTTCGTTAAACGGTGCTGAATCTTTTGTATTCGGTCTCCTGTCCTTCCATCGTCAGAAACTTAGAGAAGGAGAAAAGAACAAACAAAGTTATTAACAGTTAAAGAAGCTTTCGTGCTTTTGTCCCGTCTTTACAAGTATGTCAATCTTATCCTTTGCAGGGGTTGAAAATACTCCGTGTTGCGACTCTAGAGGATGGTGGTAACATAAAGCCGTTCTCAGAGGCGACGTCAAAACGAACGTGAACGTGAAACTGGATCATTTATTCGACTCCACAATGCCGAATATCACTTTGCGGAGTATTTCCAAGCGGCAAATGCAGAATCGGGCGAGTCAGATTTTTGCTTTGTTGAGAGGAACGTGGCCAATGGGTGGCGAGTTCACTTTCCAGTTCACAAGCGGAACTTAGGTGAAGCCATACCTGATTGCATATTTTTCAGCTGAAGCCTGTATATGGTGGTTTTCGTATTTCAAAGTATGTGCTGTCAGTGTTTGCTGTATTGAAGCATCGGCACATAGAGTATCTTTCGAGAATGTGTTGTTTTGATAGGATAACACTAAAGCAGAGTTATTAAACACGGTTTTCCGAAACTCCTTCATGAAAGAAGACGAAGTAAATATTCCTGAATTCCAATCAAGAATAAATGCCAAGATGAGAAACATAGTAGATATCCTCGGTGTAACAAAGTAGCTTAAATCACTTAATAAAGGCAAGGCTTCTGGTCCAGATTTTATGCCAGTCAAGTTCCTCTCAGAGTATTCTGATACAATAGCTCCATATTTAGCAGTTATATACAACTGCTCGCTCACAGACAGATCCGTACCTAAAGACTGGAAAATTGCTCAAGTCACCCCAATACCCAAAAAGGGAAGTAGGAGTAATCCGCTGAACTACAGGCCTATATCACTAACGTCGATTTGCAGTAGGGTTTTGGAACATATACTGTATTCGAACATTATGAAGTACCTCGAACAAAACTATTTATTGACACATAGCACGGTTTTACTCATGAAGTAATAAGTGCTGTCGACAGGATATGTCAAATTGATCCCATATTTTTAGATTTCCAGAAGGCTTTTGACACCGTTCCTCACAAGCGTCTTCTAACCAAACTGGTGCCTATGGAACATCGCCTCAGTTTTACGACTGGATTCCTGTCAGAAAGGTCACAGTTCGTAGTAACAGACGGAAAGTTGACATAAAAGTTTTCTGGGTTTGGTACCGCGTCATAATGTAAAACTACCGCTGCTATAGAAAAGCCAACGTTTCGGCCACGATTGCAGCGGCCTTCTTCTGGGTCTTAGTTTTACATTATGACGCTGTACGAAACCCAGAAAACTTTTATGTCGACTGCCTATGGCCGCGGAAGCCTACAAAATTAGACGGAAAGTTATCGAGTAAAACAGAAGTAATATCCGGCGTTCCCCAGGGAAGTGTTATAGGCTCTCTATTGTTCCTGATCTATATTAACGACATAGGAGACAATCTTAGTAGCCGTCTTAGATTGTTGGCAGATGATGCTGTCATTTATCGTCTTGTAAAGTCATCAGATGACCAAAACGAGTTGCAAAATGATTTAGATAAGATATCTGTATGGTGCTAAAAGTGACAATTAACCCTGAATAAAGAAAAGTGTGAAGTTATTCACATGAGTACTAAAAGAAATCAGCTAAATTTCGATTACACGATAAGTCACACACATCTGAGGGCTGTAAATTCAACTAAATACTTAGGGATTACAATTACAAATAACCTAAAATGGAACGATCACATAGATAATATTGTGGATAGAGCAAAACAAAGACTGTGATTCATTGGCAGAACACTTAGAAGGTGCAACAGGTCTACTAGAGAGACTGCTTACGTCACTCTTGTCCGCACTGTTCCGGAGTATTGCTGTGCGGTGTGGGATCCACATCAGGTGGGACTGACGGATCACATGGAAGAAGTACAAAGAAGGGCTGCTTGTATTATCGCCAAATAGGGGAGATAGTGCCACAGACATGATACGTGAATTGGAGTGGCAATCATTAAAACAGAGGCGTCTTTCGTTGGGACAGGATCTTCTCGTGAAATTTCTATCGCCAGTTTCCTCCTCCGATTACGAAAATATTCTGTTGGCACCAACCTACACAAGGAGAAATGATCATTACGACAAAATAAATCAGGGCTCGCACAGAAAAATTCAAGTGCTCGTTTTTCCCGCGCGCCGTTAGAGAGTGGAACTGTAGGGAGACAGCTTGACGCTCTGACAGGTACTTTATTGTGAATAGCAGAGTAATCATGTAGATGTCGATGTAAAATAAAGGATTTGTTGTAATAAAATTACGGGAAATTGCTTATCGGTGGTGGAGCTTTTCGCATGTGATAATGTTTGACTTACATCTTGCGTGCTGTGATAGTATACAGTTTCAAAGCAGTGGTGCGAAAACGTTTAGAGTTTGGTACTATTTCTTATAATCAAATGCGATACGACATAAGCATAGTTCAAACCGTAGTGCAGTTGATAGAGATGCAAATTATGAAACAAAAGTCTACCAGTTCGCATCCTTCTGACTGCTTATTGCTTATGTTCTGGAGTCGCCTTCCTGTTTACAAAAAGTTACTGATACTACCTAATTAATTTAGAGGAAATACGTTCCGACACATTTGATATTACGGGTAAGTAAAAGCACTGTCCATTCGGCATTGAATTTGTTAGACACCATCAGTGTGCCAGAGAAACATGGACCAGTGAATTGTAAGACAGCTGTCCATGTCACCGGCCAATTCTCTCGGTATTCACTATAGTGTATGCTACAGGGCTAACGTGTTACTCTGAAGTAACCTTAAACCCTGCCGCAGCGAGAACTAAATTGTTCAGTTTTGTAAGGTACACTTCCTGTGTTGTGGGGCGATCAGCCTGCTTGTAAGTTTCATAAGATTAGATGATGGCAGCATACGATTGGTGAATACGATCATCTTGGAACAATAAAAGCTTCTACACTGCGATCGCGTCGTACGAAGTGTGTTCGTATCCCCCCTCCCAAAAAAACCTGATAAAGTGAGTAGGCATATTCACGATCTAGTTCAAAGTAGCGTGCCACCTTACCTCGCAGAGCAAACATGGAAAATAATCGTGGGAAATGAATTGGTGGGCAGCCACGACGTGACGCTGTTCACTCGCTTAAATTTATTGATGATAAGGGAGACGGAAAAGGTCAAGAAAAGTACAAGCAAAATATTAAAGTTGAGTAAGGTGACAGTAGGCAAAATACGACCAAAGAGACATGAGTTGAACTGAAGTATCTATCCCGAAGAAACAGTCTTGTGTAAATAAATGCCCCATTGAAGATATTGGTACTGGAGTGTACTTGCTGTTCCCCGGGCGTAAATACGACTGTGGCCAGGTTGCCAGAATGATTTGCAGATTAACGCTTTTAAAAGTGGCAAACTACATTAGAAAAATGATGTACCGGATGTAAGGTTTATTTGTATTAAACGTGGATTCATACATATTACACTGTGACCTAATGCTGGCAAAGAGACGACGTCAGTGGTGCATTATTAAACAAAGTTGTCGTTTCATACTGAATTACTGCACTATGCGAGACCCCGACGTACAAACAGAGTTCCATTTGGAAGAAAAACACGCTATTACTACTAACCGAGCGAGAACACGGAGGTACTGCCTTTCTGGCCATGTCTTCAGATCGCTTTCCTGGACTGTATCCGCTTCACGCACGTTCATCTTACGAGAAGAACACAAGTGCCATCACCCGATGTCTCAGGAACTTCGCTCAACGGAAGAGCAGTCAAAATAAGGAAACTCGTGTCTCGGCTTATCCGTAGACAGATACTCGGCTGTTCCTGAAGAAAAAAAAAAGACGGTCAAAGTTTTAAAGTTATTTTCGAGGTAGTTTATGTGCCTTCTTCCACGCGATATCCTCAGATGAGCTCAGTGGTGCCGGCACGGTAGCTCAGTGTATTCGGTCAGAGGGGCGGTGACCCTCTGTATTAAAAAACTGAGGAAAGGAATCAACGATCAACTTGAGCGGATGTCATGTGACGTACCTCCCCCCCCCCCCCCAGACCAAACGCGACGAACAACACCTAATAAAATGAAGAAGAAGAAAGTATTAAGCGTCGTGGCTTGTTAATTTTGCGCTCCATGATCGAAACTCGATTATGGTTCTTATTTATTTTATTGTTTTCATTTACATGACCGAGCGAGGTGGCCTGGTGCCTAGCGCACTGGACACGCATTCTGGAGGACGACGGTTCAATCCCGCGTCCGGTCATCCTGATTTACATTTTCCATTATTTCCGTACATCCCTCCAGGCAAATGCCGGGATGGTTCCTTTGAAAGGCGACGCCTCACATCCTTCCCCATCCTTCCCTAATCCGATGAGACCGATGACCTCGCTGTGGGGTCTCCTCCCCCAAACAACTCGGCCCCAACCCACTTACGAGTATATAGTCATGTCCGTAGAAGGTTACTACACGAATGTTTCTTATCATACTAGGTGATACGAGGGCGTTATGTTAATTGTAAAATTAGAAATGGATTTCGCATAAAGTGTCGTACATTAATAATACGTGTGTGTGTGTGTGTGTGTGTGTGTGTGTGTGTGTGTGTGTGTGTGTGTGTGTATTTCATGTTGAGGGGTTACAATCTTTGAGAATTCTCATATTCTGATATTTCGTTCTCACATGAATTCTTACATTTTATTTATACGTTGATTCCACAGGAGGATTTGGTGCATTGTCTTGAATGAGACCGATCGTAGACATATTCGAAACACAGATATTCCGAAGACCACGAGCATCGTGCGAAGGCCACAGTGACATTTCTTCACATGAATCTCATTCGGGAAAGAAACGTCGTTAACATTGCTGAAGATTTCGCGTGTTGGCAATACTTATGCGGCAAACAATGCCTAATGTGTCAAGCTAGCGCCTGAAATACAGAAATTCACCAAAAACAATTTCAAATAATTTTTTTCATTGTTTTTAAACTCATTCATCTGACATACAGTTAGAAGACAAAAGTACAAACTTGTACCAACATACACTGGAAGACATTGGTGCAGTAATCTTCTATAGACAAATGCATATAAATGAAAAACAAAAATAAAAAAATGGTTCAAATGGCTCTGAGCACTATGCGACTTCACTTCTGAGGTCATCAGTCGCCTAGAACTTAGAACTAATTAAACCTAACTAACCTAAGGACATCACACACATCCATGCCCGAGGCAGGATTCGAACCTGCGACCGTAGCGGTCGCTCGGCTCCAGACTGTAGCGCCAGGAACCGCACGGAAAAACAAAAATAAAAACAAACTGATTTCGAACACAGGCCGTAAAATCAAGAAACAGTCAGGCTTAAAACTGTGTAGGATATCGCGTGGTAAAAGACACACAAAGTACCTCGAAAATACGTCGAAAACCTTGACGTATTTTTTTTTTAGAAACTGTAGAGTTTCTACAGATTTGCTGAGACAGGCATTACTTTGACACCTCTTCCACTCATTGAAGCTCGTGGAAAAAATGGGTTGTGGTACTTATCGTATCCTTCTCGTTAGTAAACAGTGTTGTTTGCAATATATTTATGGACGACTACCGCTGGGAAACGCTGCGGTCGCTAATCATAATGAGGAATGCATTTCCTGTGAACCTTGTTCCGGAGCGTGCAGGCCTGCTTCGCGGTGAGAAACACGAACCGTACGAGGAAGGCGGTAGCCTGGGAAGGTGGCAGAGTAGCGCAAATCTCGCTCGCTGCAGCGAGACGTGGTCCTGGTACGGCCTAGAGTAGGATAGAGCGGCGGTGGCGCCTACACACGCTCGCCTCTCAAAGCCTCTCAGGTCGCAGCTGCGGCCCACGCGGTGTTTGCCGTGTAAACTGAGGAGCTAACGCGCGATGCATTATGCATTCACCGCGCCGCTGATGCGCGCTGAGGAGGTGCGGGCGATTATGTGCCCGCAAACTGCTCTGCGTAGGGCGCCGCCCAGTTTCTTAAGACGCTCCGCGCCGCTTCACAGCAGTTGCTAAAGGCGTGAACGCTCCTCCGCGAGATCAGTTTCCACGTAATGTATGCTGAAACTACTTGTCACTCGGAGAAAATTTTTAGACTGCGTAAATTTCTGAATCACTGTAAAATAAATTACCCAAGATAAATTGCACCTGGATTCCATAATGAGGTGACAAGTCATGGGATACCTCCTGATATCGTGTCTGGTCTCATTTTGCCTGACCTAGTGCAGCAATTCAAAGTGGCATGGACTCAACAAGTCGTTGCAAGTCCCCTGCAGAAATACCGAGCCAAGCTGCCTCTGTAGCCATGCATAAATAAAGTATTGGCGGTACATTATGCTGGGCACAAACTTACTTCTCGATTACGTTCCATAAATGTTTGATGGAATTCACGTCGAACGATCCGGGGGACAAACCGGGCGCTCGAATTGTCCAGAGAGTTCTGCGAAATAAATTCGAACAATTATGACATGGCGCGTTGTCATCCCTTAAAAATTCCTTCGTTGTTTCCAAACATGAAGTCAATGAATGGTCACAGAGTAGCTTCTTCCAGTCAATAATTGGTTCACATCGACCAGAAGACTCGGTCCATATAAACAGCCCATACCATTCTGGAGCTAGCAAGAGCTTGCACAGTGCCTCATTGACAGACTTCGGTCCATGGCTTCGCAGGGTCTGCGCCGAACTGGAACACTGCCATTAGCTCTTACCAACTGAAATCAGAATTCATCTTGAAAGATTACCGTCAAACCTCCTTGCCTTGGGACGCCAGATGAAAGTTGATGTCGTCAAGCCCTGAATGAAAATTACGCAACGGATAACTGGTGAGGGGAGCTTGAGAGCGCTACCTACAGAGCGTGCACTTTCTGTAAGATACTAGGCAAGGGACTGGAGGGCTCACACGCTATTTTAAATGAATTCCTTTAACTTGACTCCTATGTGATTTTTTGGGGTATGTTAAAGATTGACAACAATTGATTACCTATTTATTTTAAACATTCTCACGCGGCTTTACAGCGATTGCAGCAATTGTTCCAGTTTACAGATATTACTGTTTTCACAAATAACAGCTCTGGTATATTATATACTAATCTGCAAGCACATTTCTACGGGCAAGACGGAATTGCGTTGGCCAGATGTATACCACCAAAGTCTCCCAATATTTTACATAGGACATACACTATGTGAGGAGGATAACGGGCAAACTGGGGACCAGATACATTAACACAGGGGGTCAAATTTTCCAAAATTAAACGAGAACATTCATTTTGTTACACAATCCGAAGCTGGAAATAAAAGAATTAGTACAAATATTCAAATACCTCTCTTCCACGCGTGAACATTGAGACAGACGCACGGAGGGCGCGTCTGCTCACTTACCCGTCTTCTGTAACACTCCCGAATATCGCGGGAACCCAGAGGTCTTCCTGGGCCCCGGTGGAGGGGATGGTCGGACCACTTGGCCGTAACCAACCTCTCCACCCCAAATCTTGTGACACTGGAACGTCTTTGACTTTGCCCTGCCTGTGCTGTCTCTCTGATCCCCTACCCAGGAGTAAGATTGGCACTACTATACTACAGAACTACTTCCCAACAAAGATTTGGCCACGCTTTATGGAAAGGAGTGAGGAAGATTAGGAAAGTTCATGTGCAGATCAACATTCACGTACAACAAATGCGTAATACACCACACACACACACACACACACACACACACACACACACAAAATACGTATTATGAAGCCTGACACATTTCTTTCCACCCGTCCACATGGGTTCTGTTGCACCCGCGGCCAGCCGCATCGTGCAATAAAATTGGCGGCGGAGCCGCCTCCGTGTGTATTTCTCGGTGTGAGCGAGCAGCGAAACTTGCTGCTTATGGAGCGGAAACTACTGTACCGTTTCAATCTAACTAGGCCACAATTTTCCAGTGGTCTAGGGTCCAAACGGTATGGTCACGAGCCCAGGAGAGGCGCTGCAGGCGATGACCAGCTGGTAGCAGATGCACTCGGGTCGGTATTTTGCTGCCATAGCCCATTATCGTCAAATTTCGCCGCACATTCGTCGTACGTCCCACGTCAATTCTGTGCGTATTTCACGCAGTGTTGGGTGTCTGTTAGCACTGGCAACTATACACACATGCCGCTTCTCTCGGTTGTTAAGTAAAGGCCGTAGGCCACTGCATTGTCCGTGCTGAGAGACAATACTGAAATTTGGTATTCCCGGCATACCCTTGACATTGTGGATCTCGGAATATTGAATTCCCTAGCGAATTTCGATATGGAATGTCGCATGCCCCTAGCCACTCCGCTTTCAGTCTGTTAATTGCCGTTTTGCGGTCATAATCGTGTTGGAAAACTTATCACATGAATCACATGAGTACAAATGGCATCTCCGACAATGCAGTGCCATTTTATACCTTGCGTATGTGATACTACACCCATCTGTTTGTGTATATCACTACCCAATGATTTCTGCTACTTCAGTATAATACCGAATTGGGAGAATGTCAAAAGTAAAATGGGCAGCCGAGGCAAGCAACTGAAATGTCAGATTGCATAAGTAAGTCAATGAAAAATGTCGCCTTGATATGTAATCTATACAAGGCAAAAAATTCAGACACACAGGCTGCCTCAAACCGATTCAGTGCATTTACCTAGAAAAGTATCTCAAAGTAATAAGACTGTGCAGTACCCCTACAGAAACCGTGGAAATCAGACTGCGGAGTCAAGACACACACTGGGAGGAGTAATAGCACAATATGTCGTCCGCACACCGTGGCTCATTTATAATCTTATCGAGTCCTTTCCTATCCGAGCAATACACAGCACGTTTGATATACGACAGTTACTGAATAAAACAGTCCTGAACACTGTGCATGCGCGTCCGTTATGGTGGCAAGATCAAGCTGAAATTCATTACAGCCCTGAGCGAGATTTCAGCCGCAATGGAAGTGGAAGTGTTCAGTGATTTGCTGAGTAATTTAGTTTAGAATGGAAGCTAAAAACGAGTCAGGTCGGATAATTCATAATGACCAGCGTTCCTACATCAAAATCGAATATATATGTGGAGAGAACCCCTACGGCTTTGCCAGAGGTGTGTGGGAATAGTATTGTGAATCGTAGCACAGAATCACGGTGGTCTGCTCGTTTCTGTGAAAGTCGGATAAGCACTGAGGACAACCTAAGAAGTGGAAGGCCATCAACTGCAACAGATTACAGCTTTCAGGTTATTGTTAATGACATTTTAAGAGTGGGTCGACGAAAAAATATGAGGAAAATTGAATGCGAGGCCAGAATGTCTGTCACTGCAGTTTACAAAATCATAACTGAAACGTTACAGATCAGAAGAGTTCTTGCCAGACGGGTTCGCCATGATATCAGTAAAGAACAGAAAGCAGGTCGCAAGAGAACCGTAGAAATATGGTTTCTATGTTCCTGAAAGATTGTAGCAAGTGATGAAATCTGAATATGAGATTTTGAGCCAGTAGTGAAGTTTCAGTCGTCGCAGTGGAAAAGTTGCGACTCTCCACGCAAGAAAAAATTTCGCCGCCAACCATCAAAGGCGAAACTGGGCGAAACTGATGATGATCTTTGAGTACGACATTTAATGGAGACATAGCTCAAATAGAATATCCCATGGGACGTCTGTAACAGGCGCGTACTGTTTCTGAAAAATGTTTTGCAGCCGAAAATTCATCAAAGAAAGCCTGATACGCTTGCAGCTGGTATCCTCACTTTGCATGATAATGGAAGACGGCATGTTGTTCCTCCCCGCCCCTCCCCCTTCGAAGTGAGAGAAACGCTAAACAAATACAGAATGAGAATACTTCCTTATCCACCATACGGTACTGATATAGGCCAACCAGACTTTAACTGAAGGAACGACTACGGGGAAAACGTTTTTGTACAATGTGATGAAGCTTCCGGTGAGGTGACCCGAGTAATAAGACAGCTCAACAATGAAGTTGGCCAATACAAAATTTGCCCAATACAAAAGTTGCCTAAACGTTCGGAAGCTGTCATAAGCAAGAATGGAGATAAACTGAAGGCTTATAAAGTTATTTTGTAAAATAAATTCTTCTCTTCAGTTCTGTCTTAGAGTGTACCAGTTCTGCCTTAGAGTGTGCAGAACTTTCGAAGTGACCCTCGTAGGTACAAACGAAAGGGACAAGTGGGGGACGAAGAAGCGAGGAAAAAATCCAAGCAAGCATAGGTCTGGAAACCACACGTCAGTTATGCCAGTGTTAAAACACTGATAATGTGTGCTTCGACGATCTTTAAGGTAGAGGATGCGTGCAGCACACACAGATATTGCACCTGTACACTTTCATATAGCTTTGGTGCACTCCAGTTCTATTGATACGGTCGATGCATTTCGCGGACGCTCTGTTACAAGTTGTCAGTGCATTCGGAACACGGCTGGGATTTTGGAACGTGTACGGGCATCGATGAGAGAACCTGCTGCAGCCAGACTTCACATGACCGACCGGGATGTGAAACACTTACTGTAATATCTTGATCCTGCAGTTTGGATGCTCAGGATCGCTAAGGTTTCTGTTGATCCATTATGTGAGACAGAGACTGATGAAACATTTTAACAAAGAAATTCGCAAAACAGTAGTGCAAATTGAGAAGTAACTTCATTTCATTTTCGCTACCAGTTTCGGTAATTCAACATCCCAGCATCAGGCCCCCATATGCACAGTAAAAAATTATCGATATTGGTATACTGGGCCCATCTGTTTCTGGATGTCATGAAGTCTCAAGTGCTTCCTTCGAGCACTTCAGTGACTGAGCACACCTGCAGTCCAAGATCTTTGAGAATTCACGACATTCAGAGAGGTGGCTCTAGTATACCAGTATCGACAATTTTTGACATATGCATATGGGACCTGAAGATGGCATATTAAATTTCCGAAACTGATAGCGAAAATAAAATAACTAAGGAATCTGCACGACTGTTCGGCGAATTTCTTTGTTAAAAACCTGGTATAAGGTGTTCATGTACTCAGTCATAATACATCGTATCGAGGAAACCATTGTTTGGTTGGTTTCCGGACCTACGTCTATTGAGATTATTTGGCTGCTGCATTGTGATGCACTCAACGATGATATCCTGAGCCATCCCCGCAGCGTCGCAAACCCTATCACAATAGTTACAGTTTAGCACAGCTGTTGCTGCCGTACTCCGCTACGGATACACACACACACACACACACACACACACACACACACACACACACACGCGGGAGGGAGAGAGAGAGAGAGAGAGAGAGAGAGAGAGAGAGAGAGAGAGAGAGAGACGCGATCACTGTCAGTGCCGGTCCGTGGCCGCTGGAGCGCAGATATTGGCAAGCTGTCGCGCCGAGTCCCCTCCGCCAGGGCTGGTATTCCGTCAGGCGTATTGGTCGTGTCTCTTCCTCATCTTCCCTGTCCTACCGGGGATGAGCTGAGCTCAGCCGAGACCTGCTGAGTGTCGTCCCCAGGGTCGGGCGGAGTTCTGGGAAACAGCAGGTGTTCTGTAACAAGTCGAGCAGGCCCGGAATCCATATCCAGTCCCCACAGAGCTGACTGCCGTCTGTAGCTATCTGTTACTGCAAGCGGAACTCGCACAGGAGGAAATGCGACAAAGGGCAGGAGTTGGGTAAATTCTCTCTAGGGGTCAGTCGTTCGGTTTTGTATTTCCTGGCTCTACTAAAGCAGCAGTTACGGAGTACCTTTTGTCATTGGTTTCAGGCGTAGCTCATTCGACCGGATACAATTACATGACATAATCTTGCAAGTAGGACAGTTATCGATCTTAGCTACAGAATATTATAAACTGTGTTACATCAACACAAACTTTTCAAGATAAGTGGACAGTTATGGAGACAACGAGACTTCCAACATCACCATTGCAGGAAGATATACACCGTACCGTGTGATTCAAAAAGAAAGAACAATTTCAGTTCACTACAAACTATGAAAGATAGAAACACATCGTGTATGTCACTGGACAGAGGTAGATTCATAGTTTTGACACAGCTGCACTGCTGTTTATTTTGCTGGAACACCACAAAAGAAATCTTTTCCCTCTTGGAATTTGCGCTGAGTCAATCCATTGTTAACGTGCATTCCGCTGTCGATTCAGCAAGAAGCCTGGCATACAAATTCTTGGAAGCTGGTTGCATGTGAAAAGGGAAGATCACGTCGCTCACGCACCTCTGATGAGAATGTCGAACGTGTCAAAGATGTATTCACACAGCGCCCTCCGAAGTCCACAAGACGGACAGACCAGAAATATCAACTTCCTCAAACGGTGCGGTTTGTTCTGGAACGACGCCTGCGTATGAAACCTTACAAACTGCAATTAATGCAGCCAGTGTGTCCCGGAGACCATAACAGAAAGTACGAATTTTGAATTTCGACACACGGTTCCGGATGAATCGATGTTTGATCTATCGTATGAAATAAACCGCCATAAAGTCAGAATTTGGGGGTCACAAAATCCTGATGTCGTCGAACATGAGAGAGACTTACCAAAATTGTGTTCTGCACCGTTTCTGTTCACGAAGTTCGTGACCTTCCTATTCTGCGGAGGAAACTGTGACAGGAATGTCATACCTCGACGTGTTGCAAAATTGGTTGTTTTGTCAACTTCACGAAATTCTAATGAATCCATTTTTATGCATAAGCCCCCCCCCCCCCCCCCCCCGCCGCCCTCATTTTCATCATGAGGTGCGGTGTTATTTAACAACGGCATTCCATAACGTTCGATTGGAAAAAGTGGACAACAAGATCTTGTTCATTTCTTTGCCCTCCTAGATCATCAGGCTTCACAGTTTGATATTTTTTCCTGTGAGCGGTACATAAGTGTCTTTGTCCCACCTATGGCAGCTACTCTTAGAGAGCTGAGAAACATAGTTGTTGAAATTGTCGATACAAGGGCGACCTGTTGATTCGTGTTTTAGTATGAAATGAACTACCGTTTCGATGCTTCTCGAGCAACGCATGGTACTCGTGTGTGGTACTGTGTCTGTTGTAACATAAAACATTGAACCATCCTCTAGCCGGTGATATACGCAATGTGTTTCTATCTTTCTTGGTTTGTCTGTAAAAAAAAAAAAAAAAAAAAAAAAAAGTTTAAATTCTTCTTTTTGACTCACATCAACAAAACTTGTCATCGGAAGCTAAAGCTGTAGTTGCTTCGAAATCAGTTACAAACAAATTAAAACGACAAGTACTTTCGAGAGGAAGAAAATTAGTAACAGAATAGCCTTTGTTCTCCACAACAAAAAAATTCTCTCTGAGGACTGATCACCTAGCCGTTCAGCACTCTGAAACAAGTCGGATTAATTCTCTCTCTCTCTCTCTCTCTCTCTCTCTCTCTCTACGAATGTTGTTAACTTCCTTAACTAACTTCCTTACCGCGTGTAAAAACAAACAAAAAAACTGTAGGTAAGACACTGAAAGCACCTGTAGTAGTTCTAGAGTATTGGAAGTAGGGAAGAATACCATGTACGAGGCAAGAAAACGTAAGATGACAGAAGCAAAGAGTACCTTAATAAAGTAAATTAGTCCACAGGCGCTCAGTGCTCTGATTTTGCCGCCTCGTAGCTTTGTTGCCAAACTGTTAACAGCGCAGCGCCAACTGAAAGTTCAGTGCTTCCGAGCGATATCGTTCTTTACTTGTGATTTCAGTCTTTCATGGAACGGTGCGCTGACATTTGTTCGGTTGTGAGCGAAATGCAGAACCAAACGTAAACTAGTTGTCCCACTCCAGTCTGTGTGCGTAAAGGACCAAAAGACATTCGAAAACAATCTAAAATTGTACCGAATACACTGAATCTATTTTACTCAACTGCCTAACAGTGAGGAAACCAGTAATGTAAATTTTGCACAAGTTCTTAAAATGACAACAAAACCATGTGGTTGTGTTGGTATCGCTGTATTCCATATCAGCATAATAACATCACCACCATCCCTAGATGTGAGGGCGTGTTTTAATTCTCCAAGAAAACGTTATAAATGAAAACGGAAGTTACGGAGTTTGACGACTTTGACAGGTAGCGCTTAGCACTGTATTAGACTACGACGGATGAAAGTATCCACGGGTAGAAATTATAGAATGATCTCGGTGAAAAAAAGCAACTATTCTAGCTCGGTGACCCCTCTTGTTTGTCTTCTTCGCTAGCCTCGTTTTTTATTTGGAAAGTGCAATGGTGGACCAAAATTTTTAACGGAAGCCAGAGATATTGCACCAGAAAGAACGAAGTTTTCCATACGGTGCACTTACTGCGTGCATAGGACAATAGTCTTTCAGTATATTTCGATAAAAGTTGGGTTTCACAAAACCATACTCACAAATAATATCTTGCTGGACTTCTATGGAAGATCTGGCCTGAAAGTACGCACAGTTACTTTGGAATTGTGTATTCTGGCGATATGGGTGATAGGTGCAGTGACGAAGAGTGAGTAAGAGCAGCAAATTTTCGGGAGGGAAAGAAATTTTCAGGTCCTATTAAGTTGAGCCGTCGGAACTAAAATCCTGGCGGCGACATGCGAGGACTCGCGCGCTGCCACGCACGGAGTCTCTCGCAAATAAAATGCTTTCATAGATGTCAGACAGACGGTACCAAAATTAATTTTATGGTTTTAAC
Organism: Schistocerca piceifrons; assembly: GCF_021461385.2. NCBI lineage: Eukaryota > Metazoa > Arthropoda > Insecta > Orthoptera > Acrididae > Schistocerca > Schistocerca piceifrons. The sequence goes on from NC_060141.1 coordinate 537,892,707, forward strand.
AACTTTCTCGCTGGAATTTCCTACGAGGTACAACAGAACTCAGTCATCAGCGACTACATTGTTCGTTACAATATTTTTTTTTTACTCCGGAATGAGTTTTTGTTTCCGTTATAAAGTATGTATCATATGAATATTTGAACATCCTGAAAGTTTTTTTTTTCTTTCCAAATATGTCGGTGGTTCTGTTTTATCAGCAGATTGAAGTAAAAAATTTTTATTAACGTCAGTTTTTATTTTTTCGTAGCAGCTGTCAAGAATTTTCTTTCGAGAATTATTCCATAATGATCTAGATTAAAAATAGAGACGTCTAATATTTTTTTCGGAATTTTTACTAACATTTGAAATTACCACTAAATGGCAATGCTGTAAGACGATGATATGACCCTGAGGTGTCTATCTTCGTGACGGCCGCTGTAATAATACTTTTTATTGCAGACCTAGCGTTGCGCATAATTACGGTATATATTCAGAAGTTAGTAAACGCGCTAGCTTTCCCACTTCCTCGGGATGTATCCCGAATATTTTGACTAAATACAAATGGGTCAATGATCGCTACCTGACAGGTCTTTCTGCAACAGCAGGTGCGCGACTAAACGACCTGGAGGCACGCCCCAGCAACGCTGTCAGTTCCACTGTCTTGTGTCCTGCCAACGAAGGCAGAAGTCAAATTTTACAAGCTACGTAATGACAGAGGCATGCGTTGGTACCCAGTGTCAGGTATAAGGAGAGACACTCAACGGCAGATTGAGAACAGGGAGAGTATTAAAGAGGCGACGAGCGGTTTTTCTTCGGTCTCAGTGAAACGCAGTCGTTAAATACACTCCGTTGTTCGTAGGCATTGGTTCAATTAATTTTTCTCTCTTCTGTTCAAATGGTTCAAATGGCTCTGAGCACTATGGGACTCAACTGCTGAGGTCATTAGAACTAGTTAAACCTAACTAAGCTAAGGACATCACAAACATCCATGCCCGAGGCAGGATTCGAACCTGCGACCGTAGCGGTCTTGCGGTTCCAGACTGCAGCGCCTTTAACCGCACGGCCACTTCGGCCGGCTTCTCTCTTCTGTCCGCCTACTAGTCCGTACTCTTAGTATGTCAATTTCCTCTAAAACAACACTCCCCGCCAATGTTCGAGAATTTCGCCCTTGGTCTCTCTGCCCTCTGCAAGGCGGTACTATAGGTCACTTCAGTGTTTTAATTCCTTGTTGTTATCAAAGCTCTTTCAGATAATATCAGCGCTTCCTTTAGTGGACCTCGACAGCAGTGCGTAGAAATATTAAGAGTTGTTCGCGAGTTGTGCGTTCGTCAACTGTGGAGCGGAATAAGAAAAGGGAAAAAAAGTAGGAGATGCGCTGTTGGTGGTTTTTCCGCCTAACCGAGACCGTGGTTCTATCGAGGACGCGGCGGCGGAAAAGTGCCGGCCCGCCAGGGCGGAATATTAAAACGGACCGACCGCGCCTGCAGCCCCGGCCCTAATGAAATTTTGGCGGGCGCCGCTCGCCGCCCGGCTGCCAATTTGCGTGGCCTCAGGTCGGACCGCCGAACCGCGCCCCGACAGTCGGACGCGGCACCGGCGAGACGAGTGGAACTGCCGAGGGCCTTGGCCTCGCACTAACGCTGGCGACGGCAGTGGGGTGAGGGGCAAATGCTGCTCGCGCGGACCAAAAAAATGACTGGCTGCTTCCATCAGCCGAATCCAAAAATGTCAGAGGCGACACTGCTGTGAAGTATATGGTGAAGGGTAATTTGTACCAAAATTGATCACCTGTCGTACACCACACGTGTATGCAGGTTGGGTGCTATTCCACGGAAAACGCAGTACAATGATTGGTAGAGGGTACACTTTGTACCACATTCGTCTTCCTCTTCCTACTTGCCAGTGGTTCAAATGGCTCTGAGCACAATGGGGCTGAACTTCTGAGGTCATCAGTCCCTAGAACTTACAACTACTTAAACCTAACTAACCTATGGACACCACACACATCCATGCCCGAGGCAGGATTCGAACCTGCGACCGTAGCGGTCGTGGTCATCACGAAACTATTTTACAGAATAGCACTAAAAATTAAAATACGAGAGTGGTTTGATAAGTCTGGACAAAAGCAAGAAAAAATGTTTCGTAAACAACTCATTACTATTCGACATACCTTCTTCTGAGGGATTTACACCACTGGAAAGATACAGCCTCTCGAACTCTGCAAAATACGCGTTGACTGCAACTATCACTTCCTCATTTGATAATTTCTTCCTAGCAAGCCAAAGTTAGGAAACAGGAAGTGGTCACTTTGGGCGAAGCTTGGAGAAAAGGGTGTATCAGGAACCAATTTAAAACCCGATTCATGCATTTTCTCCATTTTTATCGCTGATGTGTGCGATGGTGCATTGTTCTGAAGAGCACTTTTTTCTGTGCCAACCTTGTTCTTCTGAGCCAACGCAACATCGACTATTCAACAATGAAGCTTAATAGGTTCCAATTAAGGTTCTGTCCTTTTCCAAGTAATAAATGAGGATTATTCCTGAGGAATCCCTGAAAACAGTGGTAATCCCCTTATGAGCTGACAAAATGGTTTTGCCATGGTCGGTGCATTTCCACCGGCCTTCGTCCTTTGTTTTGACTTTGCTGTGTAATAAAGGGCCCACGTTTCATCAGCAGTCACAGACCGGCGCCAATAGTTTCAAGAATTGCGATTAAATATTGCCAGACTGTTTTGTTCTAATGCTATGCCGAATGCGCTTTTGGTCGACGGTGAGTACACAGCTTAATAGGTAATTCTCCGTGTAGGATATCAGGCACTCGCCTCATATGAGATGCCTACAGTCTCAGCAATTTCACGAGAGTTTATCCGCGGCTGTTGCAGTACCGTATAACGGATTTTGCCTGAGCTCGCTTCGTCTTCGATGTTTGTCCGACCATGTTTAAATTCATTAATCCAAAAGTAAATGTTCCTCAACGAACGTGCAGAGTCCGCGTGAACTTAATCTAATTCTGTTTCAATTTGTGCGGCCATCCAACCCTTCAAATGAAGATGTTTAACAGCATGACATTAGGTTTTCTCTATTTTCAGTCGCAGTCGACGCAGTAACCAATTCAGACGGCTCTCAACAATAAACTGCCCTCTGTAGATCATGGAAATCCCTTATACCATTCTTGAAATAATAAAGCTTACCAACCATGAAGACGAGCTACTCTCGTAGCTTTGTGAGAGCAACATTTCGTAGAGCAGAGTGACAGCCGTCAGCCGTCGGCAGTCTCAGGTATTTCCTCAAGTCCCACTGGCTTGCTGTGTTGCAGGTTTTCTGGTATACGCAGAGCCTCGTCAAGCGTGGCTGACCACAGGTTGGCAACACTGGTTCCCCCTAAGCCACTACAGTCTCTCAATTACATTTTCTTCGAGCTAAACGGAATCCCATGCTCTTTATCTCATATTCAAAAAGTAGTCTCTGAACATTTTAAATGACTCCGCAATGGACGTCTTCATTGTAATTTATCCTTCGCTCTGGCGCTGACCGAACGAACCATTGACAAAGGGCACGGCTGCTATTTAAATCTTCCTTATTACTTCCGTTAATGCAACCTGGCAAGCGTCCCAGATCGTCGATCACGGCTGACGATTTCCTCCAACAAAAGTTTTCTAGGAGAAGTAAACTGTACTTAAGGCGCGTCTTTCATCTTTAAGGCTACCCCCCCTCCCCCTGGTCGTCGTACCGTAAATCGCTTCGGACAGACTGAACAGTTGGCTGTGCTGCGTCTTATATACTGGTTAGGATACCGTAATTCTGTTTTCACGTAAATGGATTGTGAAATACTCCTCACTAAAAGACCTATGGCTCCTTCCCATAACTATACTAATTACAGTGGTATCGCTACCAATTACAGCTTTTACAAATAAAACTACGGAATTTCTGCTGCTAGTATCGTAATTGTAAGAGAGACCAGTTCAACGACGTTTCACTCTTAAAACCCCCAATTAGTAATTTCTGAGTAATAACAGTATTTTGATCTTAAAATGTCTGTTTTTTTAACACGAATCTGATAGCTGCCCTGTGCAGAAACACATCTTAGACGCCACTGTAACGTGGAGGGTCGTGTGGCGTTCCAGCATCAAACATCCGACAGCGTGCGCTTAGAAAAGCTAAATAGTGGAGAAGAAATTGTTTTGAAACTGATAGTAATAACACTTGGGTACACATAGTTGGACCAACACACCAGCTGCAAGACCAAGGAAGTGGTATGTAAATATGACTAATGAGTTAAGTACGAGAAGAGTTGTGATGATGTCGGCCAGAGCTTCGAAAGAAAGGTGCACGTCAAAAATATGTATAAAGCAGGGAACTAACGTACAAAGATTGTTGGTTAAAGTAACTTCACGTTATGGGGCTAATTTCTGCCTCTCTGGTTACATGACAATGCAAGTTGCACAGAATATAGCTAGGATCATACTTTACACGCTAACGTAAGCTCAAGATTGCTTGTGTGACGTATGAAAATTATATTTAACAAAATGTTACTAATGAATAAAATGATTCTTTTCCTCAGATCTGGACTAAACATCCCGTTATTATGGGGCAAAATTCCAATTAAAAAGAAATGAAGTGTAACAGACTAAGGGGGAAAGATGGTATTTGTCAGGTACTGCCATATATGTTTTACTGTATCAGTCATCACCATCATTGTCTCCATCATCGTGATCGTGTTAAAAATCAAAATGACACTAGCATATCACTAGTTTAAATATAAAACACTTTAACACAAGGAAAAAATTGTATTATTATTATTATTATTATTATTATTAATATGCCATTTTTGCCACTTTTCTGCAGTTTCCCCCGTTCAGTCTGGATTCCTATTTCATCTTCATCATAGACTTGGTGGGACGAAAAATTTTATTTAGGCTGCATAAAAATACACCTATTGAAAGGCCCCAATAACGCTACTCCATATCCTGCTTTAATTCTCTTACGTAATATGCATTCAGTATATCCAATCTTTTTAGCTATATTTCTAATGGATGATCAGTTTCCTGTTAGATTCTTGGAATCTATTTCTTCTTTTTTTTCTCGTAGCTTCTGTAACATGAAGTATAACTATTCTTATTAATACTGAATGAGTCGATGTGAAATAGTAAACTATAAATCACTATCCATTAAATATGTTAAATAAATCTACAAGTTCAGTATTAAAAAACGAAAAAGACAAGGCAAATGTTCTGGGGCAAAGGTACGTATTTGGACATATATAGGATCTTGACTCGGTGGTACCAGCTGCCATACTGTATATGGTAACTTGTTAAACTAACAACTAAGCTTAAGGCGTGAGTTAGGTTATGTACTTATATACGAGGTATCGTTAACTCTTTTGATTTTGTTGTAGCAGACAGATAGTCATTAGTTACATGGCAAATACGTAGATCGAAAGTTCCAGAAAACTAATCCACCTCATATCTCGAAGCTCTAAATAGCGGTGTGGTTTATTGTTTAAGTAGCGAGAATGTACATTTCCAGAAAAGTCAACAAATACATTGCTTCTACCTACGTGTATTAGTATACATACTGTGAAGATAAAATTGGAAATTCGAGTCCATGCGGTGACATACCGGCAATCTTCCTTCCCTCGAACCATTGGCTGCTGGAAGAGGAAAGGTAGAAGTAACAATGGTACATGAAGCGTCCTCCGCCACACACCACAAGGTAGCCTGCGGAGTATAGGAGATGTACGCGGTGTAGGGTGTTCCAAAAGTTTACCGTTAATCTTGTAATAAGATTATTTCTGTTTTTACGTACGCTTTCTGTAATCTATCGGTATTTTAGAGAACTTTCATTCGATGAACAACATAGAAGTACAAAGTAGTACTGCATTTCCGTGTTGCCAGCTAAGATACTTCATTGGAAACAAAGCATAATCAGCGAATGATTTAACGTAAGACTGACACTAATTTTCAGTTTGTATTTAGAGCGTAGTATGCTTCCTTAGGGAATGTCTAATATTTTACCTGCTCATGTTGACCATTTTCTGGCATTAGCTATACTTCGTATTGAAAGAAGGGTTTTAATTTATCTTTTCCTTTGTTTCAGGTAAGTCTTGCACCGACGAGGAAACAATAGTAGACAATACACCGCAGCTTCGTCCCTAAAACTGGCCATATGTTGCAGTTGTGGTTACATATTCAGTGAGTACTTTGCGTAAAATGCATACACACGCAGTGCTTAAATATGTTCCCTCCCTCTTTATTCTTTGGCTAAAGTTAATCTTTCTTGCAAACTATTTGGAAACAATTTCATTTAGCTGTGTGCATTAAGAGGTGGTTGTGTAGCCTTAGACCAGCTCATGCATACTGGAACTAACATGAAAATCAGTAAATCAAAATCGCGGAGAATGTGTGAAAGTTTACTTGGTGCACCGAGGGCGCCGTAATGGTAAGTGCGGACGTAGGCTCAGACTTGATTCTGTGCAGTCCAGTGCTTATTAAATGGCAGAAATTATGAGCAATTTATATTTATAACGACTAAAAAACCTTATATTTAACTAAAATGTTCAGCTATTGTACTTGCGTGGAGCGTAACGACAGAGAATTTGCCGTTACGCTGGTTTGTTTAGTGTGCGCCGACGGGGTATGCCTACTGCCGCGCGCAGTAGCAATGCGGGTTGCATACACGAACGTCAGACTGACTCGAGACCACGTGGAGATCCACTGCGAAGTGCTTGGAACTACGCTGCTCGGTGCTGAACCGTATAGCGGAAAAAAGTGGCGTTAGAAGAATGAACTCGAAGTGTTTTATTTTAGGTGTCTTTGTGGAAAGTTATATCGTAGAGTTTATTTTTGCGGTCAGGGTGCCCGTAGTTTCTAACAATTACCAAAGGTACTTACAATCTATCTATGAAACGCTGCAAGCATTTTAGTTGGAACGCCGTTGACATAATTCTCATTGATATTACACACAGTTGAATTGAGACTATTTCTGATGTTGTTTACTGACGCATTGTTTGCCATTTTCCCGTAATTTTTTTATTCTACTTTTTAATCGAGAACCTTATGTAGTTCGTGGCGTTATCTGTAGCCGCAAATTGACCCTGGAGACCACTGCGGTCGCATTTGATCTCGTCGTGGCACACGTACCGTGTGAACAAGGCTGGTCGATTCTGGGCATTCAGCTGCAGAGCGAAGGTGGTTAGAGCGTAACATGTTGAAAATCACGTTACGTGTGGAGGCGATATAAAGTTCTACGGAAAGACTGCTGCCAATTAAGCCACACACGTTTCCCACTGGAGTCAGAATGTGTGTCTAATAAATATCACGTGGTTACAGAAGCCTGGGCTTTTGCTGCTCTTCGTTACCACAGACAGCACGTTACTGTCTCTCTTAATACTGGGGTAGGAGGACTTGTAAGGCGCGTTATTGTATGACGCTAATTCAGAACAACATACCAAAATTCTAATAGTTCCACCAGTCTGGCGTCTTCGTGCGATATCATGCAACATAGAAGTAGTAAAAGGGTATTGAGCCGTTTATTTTGATGTGAGGCCTTCTGGAATTGCAGAAAAACAGACCAATGGCCTCATCTAACTTAAGTAAGGAAATCGGTAATTTCTTCAAATGAAATGCCATCTACATTTATAATAAACGTACTCCATCAGAGAAAATAGAAAACTGACTTCCGCAAAGATGGGTTATCAGCATACGCCTGTCAACTATACACGATAAATCTTCTAGTAGTATTATTATTAATCAGAATTCAGTTCATTACCATTTTCAAACAAAACCTGTTGGGGACTCTTCCAATAAGATATCCGCATGTCTGTGGAGGAATAGAAGCGAAACCTGACCATGTAGTAATATTCGACCGTGAGGTCAGGAGCGTAGTCGACCTCCTAACTCATCCCAAAGGTATTTCATTTGGCTCAGGCCAGCACTCCGGGTAGGCCAGTGCATTTCAGAAATGTTACCGTGACCAAATCAACATCATTGTCTCCGAATTGTCCTTCTACACAATGCAGTAACGTGTTAATATCGTTCTACATTAGGTTTGTCTTAAGCGCAGTAAGGGGGAAAACGCTACCGAGCGAGGTGGCGCAGTTCCCGGCACACTGGGCAGCGGTTCAAATCCCCGTCCGACCATCGATATTTCGGTTTTTTGTGATTCCCCTAAATCTATCCAAGAAAATTACGGGATAGTTCCTTCGAAAGGACACGGCCGATTTCCTTCCTTACAATGTGAACTCTAGCTCCGTCTCCAATGACCTCGATGTCGGCGGGACGTTAAACACAATCCTCCTTCATTGGGAACACACCCTAACCATGAAAAACATTCCCATACCGTAACTCCACCTGCCTAGTACACCATTGTTGGTAGTACACACGATGGCAAGGAACTTTTCCAGGCATTCGTCAAAGCTAACCTTTCCACTGGAATGGCACAAGTTATAGAGTGATTCTTCACTCCAGAAGTATCTGTCTTAATACCACCTCAAGCGTTGCTTAGCACTGACTAAAGAAGTGTGTGGAGCAACTTGACCATTGTACCCCCCGAGCTTTTTAACTTATTACACACAATAATTATGCTAACTGCTCCTCTGGTAGGATTTCAGAATTCATGGAGCCGTTCCTTCAGCTGATTACAAGCGAATTTTTTACAACCACGCTTCGCAGTTCACAATGGTCCCTATGTGTCAGTACAAAAGGTGTGCTTGGTCTTGTCTTAGCTGTGGTTGCTCCTTCCTGTTTCCACTGCACATCACCAGCATTCAGTATCTAACGACTAATCTGCTTCGGAAGTCACTGACCTCTCCTGGCTGACCAATTCCGCTGTTGCTGCTACTTCAGTGACAATACAGTATCTCCGTCCCTCTTTATTCTGGCAGCTCCTTCCCTTGTGACATTTAGTGGTCAATTGTGCCTTACAAAATGGTGTCTGGAAGCTTTCGGTCAGATAGCACACGTCTCAAAGTTTATATAATCGAATGCATGAAAATAGCCAGGCTTGTTCGCAGAAAAGGGGATAATGTCCTGTTTCACTGCAACATCCAATTAAAGCGCAATTAGTTCCTGGTGGAACAATTGCCCGCGAGTGCTGCATCATTTAAGCATTATCTGTCTTGGTTGCCTTGACTTACCTCGTGACGTCATAGGGATCTGCTACTATAGCCTCGCTCAACTTTAGGAGAACGCGGCAAGTGCCATAACCCTAGTTCCCAGAAACCATGATCAGTGGAGGAGGAGTCAAAATAAGCGAGCACGTGTCTCGGTTTATCCGTAGATACGTGGCTGTTTCTGAGAAAACGACCGTCAAAGTTTCCAACGTAGCTTAAATGCATTTTAGCGTGCGGCAAGCTCGGCCCAAGTCGTGGCGTAGTGGCTAACAAGCCTGCGTCTCACTTTAGAGTCCCGTCTTCGAAACCCGATTACTGTTTTCATTCTTTTTTCTTTTATCTACCCATGTCCGTAGAATGTTATTACACGAATGTCTCAAGTTAGGAGATGCAATGGCACTGAAGTAATCGTAAAATTACAACTGAGTTTAACAAATCACACACACACACACACACACACACACACACACACACACACACACACACACACACACTTCAGTGCCATTGCATCTTCTAACTCGAAATATTCTTTTTTAAGGGTTACAATCTCTTTAAACTGTCATTCTTACATTTCATTCTTATATCAATTGTTAAGTTATTTTATTCTCGTATTCATTCTTCAGCAAGATTTGGTGTCTTCCCTTGAATGATACACAGAAATTCTGAATACCTCGAGCATCGCGTGAAGGCAGGTTTGTCACAACGTTTCTTCGTATGAATCTCACTAGGGGAAGAACCGCTGTTAACATTGATGAAGATTCCGCACATTGGCAATAATTTGGCGGCAAACCACGCATAACGGATCACTTTTCTGAAAACTGGTAGGAAGTTCACCGAAAGTAATTTCAAATAATTTTTTCCATTTATTTATTTCTGATTCGTTCAAATTGTTCAAATGTGTGTGAAAACTTATGGGACGTAACTGCTAAGGTCATCAGTCCCTAAGCTTACACACTACTTAACCTAAAGTATCCTAAGGACAAACACACACACCCATGCCCGAGGGAGGACACGAACCTCCGCCAGGACCAGCCGCACAGTCCATGACTGCAGCGCCTTAGACCATTCGGCTAATCCAGCGCGGCTTTGATTCGTCAACCAGATGTGCGAGTAGTAGAGGAGTAATGACAACATTATTTCAATATACGTAGAAAACATTCATGTAGAAATCTGCTTCGGACATGGGTAGATAAATGAAAAACAAAAATTAAAATAATAGTTGAGATTCGAACACGGGGTTCAAAACTGTGGAGCCGCGACGCTAGCCACTGTGCCAGTGCTTCCGTTGGACTGTTTACTTGCTAAAGGACGTTAATTTCTTCGGAAACTTTGACCACAGTTTTCTCAGAAACGATTGAATATCTATGTATGAGCAGAGATACATTTTCGCTTATTTTGACCCCTCTTCCATTGAGTAAAGTTTTTGGTAACTCGGCGTATGGCACTTAGCGTGTTCTCCTCGTCAGGTGTAATCTGTAGGAATAGAGTCCGCAGCTCGTGGCCTTGCGGTAGCGTTCTCGCTTCCCGCGCACGGGGTCGTCCCGGGTTCGATTCCCGGCGGGGTCAGGAATTTTCTCTGCCTCGTGATGACTGGGTGTTGTGTGCCTTTTATCATCATATCATCCTCATTGACTAGCAAGTTGCCGAAGTGGCGTCAACTAAAAAAAAGGACTTTCAATACGGCGGCCGAACTTCCCCGAATGGGGCCTCCCGGCCAACAATGCCATACGATCATTTCATTTTTTTGTAGGTATAGAGTATCGGGTCCAAGAGCCAGGAACGCTGCGAGTTCCTCTTCAGTGGTGAACGAAGACAACGTGAGACCACGCCCTTGGAGAACACGAATGGGCGGCACACCGCTATAGCGGCCCATCGCCGCTACAAATCTCTCGCTGCGCCGGTGCGCATTTGGTATTCGGCGTGGGTGAGCAGCGCCACAGCTCTGTCGGGTCGCCGGTCGCTACTGTTGGAACCGCAGGCAGCCCGCGGGAATAATTCACGGCCGGTGGTGCGGGGGTCTGGCCGGCGTGACCCGGCGAAGCGCTGCCACGGCGGTAGCTTCACGGGGTGGGAGTGGAAGAGGGGTGGGGCGAAGAGGAGGGACGAAGGAGGAGGTGGAGCGAGGCGAAGGCAGAGCCGCCCACTGTGCGCTGTCTGCTACTGCGGGGCGCGCCTCCGCCTCTTTCAGGAGATGTTTCCTGGCCAGCCGGCACGACGCCGATCCCTCCTGTGAAAGCGCTTTCGCACGGCCTTTTGCCAGTAATTGGATGCCCTGTCCCTGCCCCGAGCTGCGTCTTATCTCCTGCGTCGCCGCCGCCAATGCAGCTCCGCACGCCTTCCTCCTCCCTAACCACCGCCACCGCCATTCAGCCACCAATGTTCGGCGATCTCTGGCGGTATTCTGTTCGACGCTTTCCGCTGACGCTCATCTCTTTACTACTGCTTCCATTTACAGAGCCCTCTGGATAAAAGGTAGCTTCCACTACTCCGAGAAATAAGAGAATCGAGATTTTTTTTGTAAACAAAAATCGCCTCGTTCTTGCTGTAGTCTGTTGCTGACAGGTGTGAAAATTCCCGGACTGTCAGTTTAATAAGTCATGGTTACAAAATACTAGCAAGAATTCTTTAAAGAAGAATGGAAAAATTCGTGGAAGTCGACCTCTAGGAATACCAGTTTGGATTCCGGAGAAATATAGCAACATGCGAGGCAGTACAGACCTTTCGACTTACGACAAAATGTAGCATAAAAAGAATAACATGGTTAATTACAAATGCGTGCTGAAACTAAAAAACTTACTGTAGCGGGATTTTATCAACGTTTGACAATAAGCAATAAGGGGGAAAATATACTTTACATAAATTTTGCAAAACAGAATGTGGGACACAGTGTCCTGTGGCGTGTAATCACTAAGGAAGTACAGAGGTGATGAAGGAAAGGGAGAAACGACGGTTCCGAAATGGCAGTGAACGGAAACAGGAACAAAAGCATTATATAGTTTCGACAAATAGTTTGAAGGCGTTACAGATGCTTTTCTTTCTTAACTGTAGCTCTTCCTTTAAATGAGGCCAACGTTACGGACTAATGTCTAAAGATGTCAAGTTCTTTCAAGACATCAAGTTTCTACCATTTCTTCTCTCCATGCAGAATCGTCATTTCGTCTGCTACTTATGGATTGTATCCTAATATTCATAAATGCTCCTCGAAAGTGGGATGGTGATCATTAATACCTTTTTTCCCTGCAAGTGTTCCTTAAATCACATGTTAAAAGCCCTACCAGTTTGTCCGATATAGAACTCCGGGCATGCTGTAACTAAATTTGCAAACTGCGGAGCTACACAAAGGTTCATTTGATATTTTTATGTTATGGATTAAATCTTCTTGTGAACTGTTACTTGTGAACTGTTACTTGTGAAAAAACATATCTTGCATCTACACTCCTGGAAATGGAAAAAAGAACACATTGACACCGGTGTGTCAGACCCACCAAACTTGCTCCGGACACTGCGAGAGGGCTGTACAAGCAATGATCACACGCACAGCACAGCGGACACACCAGGAACCGCGGTGTTGGCCGTCGAATGGCGCTAGCTGCGCAGCATTTGTGCACCGCCACCGTCAGTGTCAGCCAGTTTGCCGTGGCATACGGAGCTCCATCGCAGTCTTTAACACTGGTAGCATGCCGCGACAGGGTGGACGTGAACCGTATGTGCAGCTGACGGACTTTCAGCGAGGGCGTATAGTGGGCATGCGGGAGGCCGGGTGGACGTACCGCCGAATTGCTCAACACGTGGGGCGTGAGGTCTCCACAGTACATCGATGTTGTCGCCAGTGCTCGGCGGAAGGTGCACGTGCCCGTCGACCTGGGACCGGACCGCAGCGACGCACGGATGCACGCCATGACCGTAGAATCCTACGCAGTGCCGTAGGGGACCGCACCGCCACTTCCCAGCAAATTAGGGACACTGTTGCTCCTGGGGTATCGGCGAGGACCATTCGCAACCGTTTCCATGAAGCTGGGCTACGGTCCCGCACACCGTTAGGCCGTCCTCCGCTCACGTCCTAACATCGTGCAGCCCGCCTCCAGTGGTGTCGCGACAGGCGTGAATGGAGGGACGAATGGAGATGTGTCGTCTTCAGCGATGAGAGTCGCTTCTGCCTTGGTGCCAATAATGGTCGTATGCGTGTTTGGCGCCGTGCAGGTGAGCGCCGCAATCAGGACTGCATACGACCGAGGCACACAGGGCCAACACCCGGCATCATGGTGTGGGGAGCGATCTCCTACACTGGCCGTACACCACTGGTGATCGTCGAGGGGACACTGAATAGTGCACGGTACATCCAAACCGTCATCGAACCCATCGTTCTACCATTCCTAGACCGGCAAGGGAACTTGCTGTTCCAGCAGGACAATGCACGTCCGCATGTATCCTGTGCCACCCAACGTGCTCTAGAAGATGTAAGTCAACTACCCTGGCCAGCAAGATCTTCGGATCTGTCCCCCATTGAGCATGTTTGGGACTGGATGAAGCGTCGTCTCACGCGGTCTGCACGTCCAGCACGAACTCTGGTCCAACTGAGGCGCCAGGTGGAAATGGCATGGCAAGCCGTTCCACAGGACTACATCCAGCATCTCTACGATCGTCTCCATGGGAGAATAGGAGCCTGCATTGCTGCGAAAGGTGGATATACACTGTACTAGTGCCGACATTGTGCATGCTCTGTTGCCTGTGTCTATGTGCCTGTGGTTCTGTCAGTGTGATCATGTGATGTATCGGACCCCAGGAATGTGTCAATAAAGTTTCCCCTTCCTGGGACAATGAATTCACGGTGTTCTTATTTCAATTTCCAGGAGTGTATATATCTTAACCAATAGACGCTGAATCCTATACGCTACATTACCTAAGTAAGGTACTGAAATACATTTTCCTTATCACTGTCCTCATTCAGAGCTTCACCTAGAGTAGTGATTATCTTATTAGTTTTCACTTCGAATTTTTTTCCAGTAATAAGGGTTCATCATCGTTGTTAAAGGCTATAGTTTAAATTAAATTAAGATAGGTTAATAAAAGGCAAATCTACGTTTATAGCATTTGTAGACTTAAAAAAGAAACCTTTTGACAGCGTTGACGGGAATACTCTGTCTGAAATTGTGAAGGGAGCAAAAGGCGATTTACAATTCGTACGGCAAACAGACGGCAGTTACGAGAGTCGAAGGTGATGAAAGAGCAGCAGTGATTGAAAAAGGAGCGAGACAAGGTACTAACCTATAGCCGACGTTATTGAATCTGTAGGTTGAGTAACCAGTAAAGGAAACAAAAGGAAGATTTGGGGTAGGAATTAAAGTTGATGGAGAACAAATAAAAACTTTGACGTCTGCCGATGACATTGTAACCGTGTCAGAGGCAGCGAAGGGCTTGGAACAGCAGTTGAACAGAATGGACAGTGTCTTGAAAGAAGGGTATAAGATCATTATCAATAGCAAAACAAGGATAATGGAATGTAGTTGCATTAAATCGGGTGGTGCTAAGGGGATTATATAAGGAAACGAGACACTTAAAAGTGATAGACAAGTTTCGCTGTTTGGGCAACAAAATAACTGATGATGGCCGAAGTAGAGAGGATATAAAATGTAGACTCCCAATGCCAACAAAAGCGTTTCTGAAGAAGAGGAATTTGTTAACATCGAATATATATTGAAGTGTCAGTAAGTTTTCCCTGAAGGTATTTGTCTGGAATATAGTCTTGTATGGAAGTGAAATATGGACGATTAACAGTTTAGACTAGAAGAGAATAGAAATTTCGAAATGTGGTGCTACAGAAGAATATTGAAGATCAGATGGGTAGACCACGTAACTAATGAGGAGATACTGAATAGAAATGGGAAGGCAAGAAATATGTGACAGAACTTGACCAAAAGAAGCAGTCGGTTGATGGAACACTTTCTTGAGACATCAAGAATCGTAGATACCAATAGGTGAATACAGTAAGCACATTCAGAAGGATGTAGGTTGCAAAGTTACTTGGAGATAGATAGGCTCACACAGGATAGAGTTAGACTGAGAGCTGCATCAAACCAGTCTTCGGACTGAAGACCACATAATAATGTATTTTATTTATTCCCGACCCGTTTCGCCTTTCTTCTTTAAAGCCTTCCTTCTTTCTTCAGTGAAATCTAAAATGAGGGAAATTGGTTTTGATATAAGATATTTGTAGATTATAAAACAGTTTGTCCTTTTTACGTAGATAAGAGTTACTTCCAGTTATTCGAGATTTTGGCCAGAATCTGCGTTTCATCTCATCTGGTCACATCAGTAGATCGCACTGTAACTTCAAATGCGACGTGAAAACGTTCTTACCTTACCTGTGTGAAGTTACAATGCTACGTGCAGCATGTGACCAAATGAGAGGAAACGCAGATGCCAACCGAACTCGAATAACTATAAGTAATCACTTACGTAAGAAAAAAGAAACAAGACCTGAACTGCTTCATAATCTACAAAAACCGCGTATCAAAACGAAACAGAACCGTTCTAGATTCAACTGAAGATAACAATGTCGGACTGCGGATCCGCCTTGATTCAAAACACTTCAGTTTCTCATTTATTTATTCCCGAACTGATTTCAGTGACAATATCGCTATTATCAGTGGGTTAACATGCAAAAAATAGCATGCCTATAAACATCGTAAAACATCATTACATGCGTACTGTTTTGTTCCAAATATTGTGTTCTGTGATTAGTTGGGTAATACCTTATTCACTTTACGCCACAGCTTTGTTTTTACGTTTGTCGCCGCTGTTTCCGGGATGTTTTCTTTCTTTTTGTTACCGCTTTCTCGGCATAGAGCATGTCATCCGCAATGTGTGATAGTTAATCAAATATCAAAAAGAGCACTTACTTATTTCTGTTGGATTCTGTTTGGATTGCGGTAATGTTGTGTATACACTTCTGCTGTATACTAGGTTCTTAAACAGTATGTCATGTACTCACGTTCGTTGGGCGGCTTGCAGCTGCTTTTATACATAGAAAAACATAACTTCTGCACATTGGACGGAATTCGAAACATTACGCCATCTTGTTATCCTCGTGTGTCGCGAGAATGTATCGCATATTGCGGGAATGTGTAGGAGGAGTTCTGCCAACTTCTGTACCAGTTTTGTTTGTTTGTTTGTTTGTTTGTGTGTGTGTGGGGGGGGGGGAGGGGGGTGGTATTTCCACATTTTTTTAAAAAAAGGTGGCGGCCGGGGGAGGGGTGGAGGGAAGAGGAGAAGAGGCAAGCTATCTCTCTGCGGAACAACAGAAAGATCGAGAGGCATACACGTAATTTATGTTACTGCAACCATATTGAACGTTGACAAAAGGTCACAAGTATCGTGTAGTTGGTGAGCAAATAAAAAGTCAGATTCAAACTGGAAACGAAATACATTCGAAAATTAGGAAAAGCACGACTGAGTGTGTCTGATACGAAACTCTTTCCAGACTGTCGGCCCTTAACATCATTAGAGAAATGTGTCAAATTGCGATGCTTCAGATATACAGAAGTGGTCATCGGTTGTTAAAAGGTTGCTTTCCAAGTTTTGTTAACGGTTTTGAAGGTGAACAAAGTACGATGGCAAATGAGTGAGGCAAGAGAAAATGGAAATAAAAACTGGCTGCAAGATTGGAGCATATTGGTGAGGAAAGCAGTAGCCGCGACTGCCGACGGAGAAATACTCCACACGATGAGGTAGATGGGGATCGAAGCCAGTACAAACGTGAAGATTTGTATCATTAAATCAAAAATGTGCTACACAAGTGGCCATATTTGCACAACAAGGTGTGTGTGTGTGTGTGTGTGTGTGTGTGTGTGTCAGAATTCTTTCAATTAACTGAATTGAAAATTATTTAGGGTGACTGTATTGACCGCTAACAGTCGGAACGTCAAGCATCACCACATACACTATGCGCGCGCGCGCGCGCGCGCGCACACACACACACACACACACACACACACACACACACACACACACACAGAATGACTAACACGCATGCACCGTTCCAGTGGGAACTGTATTTACTTTTTTCTTCACGGATGGCACGCGAACAGTGTTGTGCAAAGCCGCTGGAACTCTGATCCCTTCCACACACCCCACCCCTTCCTCATACCCTTATTACTCACCCCGCCTCCCCCAGCCTCCACCCACTTCTCTCGCTGTTTTCAGCGTATATCCCCAGCCTCGTTAACGCAGCAGTGTGGCTTTAACGGCACAGAGTTTATCGATAGCAGAGCGAAATTTCAATATTGACCGGCCCGTTAGGGTACTGTAAGCGGACGGAGGCGGTTTTTTCTTTTTTTTTCCACTATATAATACAGGCAGATGCCCCCGGCACGCATTTGGCGCTGGTTCCCACCCCCGCTCGGCCGCCTCGCTGTTTTCATCGTAGCGAGTTCATCTGCGAGTTCATCTGCGACGGCCCACTCCCACTCCCACCCCCACCCGCTGGCCGGCAGTGCCGGTGCCATCATTGCTGTTATTATGATTATTACGGCGCCGGGGGCAGCGGCGCGTGTTATCTGCGCGTGGCGAGGGAGGCGAGGCACCGCCTTCTCTATCTCGGGGCTCTGTCGCGCCGTGCCCGGCACGTCCGCGCAGAATGGTCCCGCTTAAATTGCCACCAGCCCGCCGCCGTCGGGGGGCTTTGCGCCCGGCTTTTGTTTCTTTGGAAGCGGCCACATTTGGAAGTATAGTACCCGTGAAAAAGTACGCCGGGTAAAACAAGTGTGTGTGTGTGTGTGTGTGTGTGTGTGTGTGTGTGTGTGTGTGTGTGTGTGTGTGTGCCAAACTTACCTCACCTACGGTATTAATATTTAATTTGTTAGGAAACTATAAATTTAGAAAACCCATTTACCGTCCCCATTTCCTTTTTGTCCTCGAGATGAGAGTGCATTTTTGGGCTCGGCCGGGGTGGCCGAGCGGTTCTAGGCGCTATAGTCTGGAACTGCGCGACCGCTACGATCGCAGGTTCGAATCCTGCCTCGGGCATGGATGTGTGTGATGTCCTTAGGTTAGTTAGGTTTAAGTAGTTCTAAGTTCTAGGGCGCTGATGACCTCAGATGTTAAGTCCCATAGTGCTCAGTGCCATTTGAACGATTTTTTTCGTTTTTGGACCTGCTCAATTTTAGTGCAACGCCCTGTGAACCACAGTGTGTTCAAAAATCGGTGCCCAAACTGACAAAGATGTTTGCGTAGATAAAAACAAAAATATTTTGTAAAGCAACCAAGTGTCGGAAACAGTTACTATACTGAGTGTGCAGGAGATTGTAGTGTGTGACCGCGAATTAAATGATGTGAAATGTTTTCTTTGTTTTATTGTTCTGATCGCTTTTTTCTCCTTTTAGTTTCTGTTATGTGTTTTTTGTTGGTGCGGGTTATCAGCCCACAGCCCCCGTGTGTCCTCGTGTTGCTGCCACCTCATGGCCTGGACACCTGCCAAGGTTTTATTTCAGCGCCTTACCCCTTAGATAGCTTCTCTTCACCACGACTACAGATCGCTATCCATCCCTTCGCAGTAAGGCCTATGTGCATCAACGTTGTCCTGGTTTCCAAGGATCTTTCGCTGTCCACATTAGGGGACTGCGTCTGTTGCCACACGATCACAAGGAGGAAAAGGAAAGGAAGGGAGTGTATAGGATGGGACAGAACAGGACAGAACAGGACAGAATAGGATAGGGCAGGACACTAGACGGGACGTTGTCAGACACACTTTGTCTGGATCTTCTATGGAGACCTGTCTGGCTTGCGAGGCCCTGCTGGTAGTTACACCACCGCCGGCATAGCCCCCCACTTCATTGGATCACACAAACCCCCTCGCCCACACGGACAGTGTTTCGTTAAGGCGGTGTCTCCTGAGGGGGTCTGATCGTTATTGCATTACAATAAATGTTCAAAATAAGCACCATTAGCTTCAGTGCAGAGCCTGTATTGACGTAGCAAGGAGTCCTGAGATCGATGAAAAATACATGTTGTGTTCTATATTTGTGTGGCTGCTGCAAGAATTTTTGCAACCAATTCCGCCTCCGAGGCAGCAAGAGTACAAACACGTCGGCTTTCATATAGCCGGAGAGAAACATGTCTAATTGCGTGACGTCCGGAGATCCTCTCGGGCGGTGTACAGGCCCTACCCGGCGGATCCACCGATTGCCAAACGTGCTGGATTCTATTGCTCGGACCCGTTTTGCAAAATGCGCCGTGGCCCACATCATCCTACTGATGTCTCGGGAATTCCTCCTTCAATAACGTCGGTAGGTGAACACTCTGTATATTGGCCACCTGAGTCGAGCAGGTAACATCTAAGGCCCGAGTAAGCAGTCGCCCATGAAAGTGGTCCACATGTTTACTGCAAAACGCCTTTGATGACCTCGCTCAACCGTAACACGTGGGTTTTCATAGTGATGTCTTGTTTTGTGTCTGCTCGCTGGTGATGGTTCTCCCAGTTGAGATGACGTGGAACGGCGTCCGTCGATCACGACAACGCCGATCTGTAACTATTATAAAAACAAACTCCTCGCGCGGTTTGCTTATTTTTCAGATACTGTCTCTCAAAACTGCTATCAACGTCTCAATAGAACAGCACGCCGGAGTGCGTGCGCCGCCCTTGCTTGTAATTAAAGCAGTGGTGTTCGATGTCTGTCGATCTTCTCCACTTACAAATACAGCGACTGCCCCACTCGATAACACGATGATTCCTTTGATCTGAAATGATAAACAAAAGTCATTTGGGTGGTCGCGACAAACTTTTCAGTTAACGCGAACTTGCTGATTGTAGTTCTTCTGCCCGATTTGAGAACGGGTATTCAAACGTTGACAATATGTCTTGAATCACCAATCCATCACTCAAGTCGAGGTCACATCATGATTTTTGCGAGGATATTGTTGTTAATTATTATTCCGTCGTCAAGGCGTCGCTACGTCGCGTATTAAACAGCTACACGACGTAATTCCAGAGACAACATACCCTTGACCAATGTTCAGAATGCATCGTATTTCGGTGTAAACTTATTTCTGTTTACAGTTAAATTGTCACTAAATCACTTTTCACTTTTATGTTATCCGAAGAATCAGTTAACTCCACAAATACACTTTAAATGTCCAGTAAATGATGTGCGCGACACGAAGAATTAAAGTTGAATTAAAGTTTATTGTTCTTCGTAATTATTTGTCCCTGCGCGCGCGCACACACACACACACACACACACACACACACACACACACACACACACACACACACACACACACATTTTCCATTCAGAGAATCGCGTCTGTGAGCATCAGCAATTCTGACTTTGACGATAGCTTCTGAGAGCACGGCGCAATTGTGCGTTCTTCGTGATTGCGTTTATCTGTTGACTGCTCAAGTCAAATAATTGAGTTTATGTCGGCGATCAGTCTCTTTGTGTGTCCTTTGATGTTTGTGACTATTAAGTATGAAAAAGGCTAAGTTCCATCGCAAATCGGCAATCACACGAGTTATTATTCTGTCACATATATCAACTATCCCGTTATCTGTCTAAACGGTAAAGATGATTTTACTTCAGTTCGACTACTGACTAATAATTAAAACCGTAACACTTTTAAACTTCAGATCGGTTTTAAAACAATCCAGTAGCGCTTAACATACGTACTACTATTGCAAGAGTACAAGAGAGAAGTTAATATCTCCATTGCCTAGCTACATTATAGTGACAGCGAACTTACAGATCGATGCAGCTACAACTCTCTTCTAGGATAAATGTTATCTTTGGTCAATTTATGGTCTGGTCTTTAACCTTTCGTATATAATAATTTTTGATTTCTTTTTTAAAGTTTCTGTTTCGTATCAAATGGTATTCCTTCATTCAGTCGTTCTTTACGATAAGCGTTAGTATTTACATAACATTCTTGTTAATCAAACTGTCAAGAGGGTAATTTTGTTGTCAGTGGCTGTCATCACTGTCAGGATGACTAGATTTTCTATTTCTTTTTGCAACTAAAGGGTGTTCGTTATGGGTTCAATAACTGGGGTGTTACATCATCCGCCACACATGTGAATCGTGTCTATTGCAAACGCCTCGTGTATTGCTGTACATGCTCAGGGTTCACGCATTGTGGGTTTCCGACACATGGTTGCTTTACGAAATATTTGTCTCCTGTATCAGCCCTTTTAGCTCGGGGATTAATTTTTGAACACCCTGTACTAGTATCGTTTGACACAAAGATGGCAGTGAGCGTTAAAGGGGCTCTGTGGTTTGAAGGACGCTGGGAGAGCAGGGGTACATTATTGGAAGATAGCTGCGGTTAGGACCAGCCACGTAATGACAATCTAACAGATCTGGTGAGTTCGCTCAGAACTTGCTTGTGAGACGGACATAGATTACTGTAGGGGCATCCATACAGGGTGACGCAGATTAGTGCCCACCTGACAGTTTACTGTTTTCTTGCTGGGACCTAATTTTCACTGTTGTCGGTGTCGTGGAGCAGTCAACCAGTAGCATCCATCAATGAGGACCTCGTGGCAGGTGCCATGACTGGCTATAAGGTCTGGCGCAGGTCTAGCGGTATTCAGAGTCTTTGAAAGTAGAGTATGACGTTTACTGTTGGCGAGGCGTGAATTACGTATGTGATTCGCTATATCGGAAAACAACCGCTGGGCGCCGTCGTATACAATCATGGTAACATGCCATAACGGTGTAGTGTTGCTCGTCTCAGTCCTAAACTGGTTCCTTTGTATCATTACGTAACTATTTCTTAGTCTTGATGATACGTAAAACTTCTTACTGAAACTAGTATACTTTTCCTCTCAAATTTCGGCACTTAAGATTATTTTTCCTGTTTATTTTTATTTCTCAACTATAAGATACATTTCAGGTAATGACTCAAACTGGAACTCTTTCGATTAAGACAGTGCTATGGGCCATCCTGCTCACCTTTTACTGTCTGTAAAAAAGACAATATTTCATACTGAAGGCAGCGGCAGCAATTTCTCAGTTGTCTCACAAATGGCTATTTGTGAACCCATGGTAACAGTAACATTTTCCATTTATCACCGTATACTCCCGCCGGTGTCAGATCCCGCTACTAATTATGATACATCCTGATAAATAATCATTTTTATTTATCGCACATTAAATTCTGATTACAGGTTTCGATGGCTGGACAATTACATTCAGATCTATAAAAAGAAAACACAGAAAAGCCCTACTCGTAAGCTGTCATAAATACAGGCTGTATATGGAATATAAAAGAATTAAGAGGAACAAACTTTTTAGGGTATGTTCAATTACCTAACACGTCCCTCACACCGTATATTTCTGCTACGTCACCGGAATTGATACACATGCCTCTACGCTACCTTTGCAAGCAATCAACCACCTATTCCCTTGTGGGGGAAATTATCGCGTAATAAAGCCAAGCGTGTAACACAGGAATATAATGGTAAAAACTTGAATAAGAACTATCAAAGGAATCAGCGTCTTTACTATTAAGAATACAGAGAGATCCAGAAATCCACCAACAGAATTTAGGAGATAATTCAGCGGTATTTTCTGGGTAGTTTCGTATGAAGGAACCACGGTCTCAGGCGGGTCATTACAGCGTTATTGTATTACGTATGATCTTTACCACTATTATCCGTTTAATGTGTGTTGCACTGAAAATATCGGCACAACAGTGTGTGTAGACGGTCTTGTTTGGATACAAACTAATTCCATTCACTCACGATATTCGGACTCTCAGTAAGAAATACGGCCGCTTCTGTCACTCACATTTTCCAGCTGTTAATCATGCTGGCTACCAGACTTGAGGAGACCTTTAGACATATTGTCCCACTCCTCTCTGACAGATTTTCTGTTCTTTCACGGTTCGGGGGTGGGGATGTTCACTGAGGAAAAATTCTGCCAAGAACATTTTAGGCATGCTCTATGGGTGTAGATCCAGAAGCAAGCAGGCCATTCCAAATGTTCAGTACCTTCACTTTCCAGTGTGTCTGAAACCTCAGCGATCCTTTGTGAGCGGGCATTGTCGTCTGTAAACAGAAATATGGGACCTGCCGGACCCCTAAACAGATTATGCAATCCAGAATAATATCCCTGCAATACCCCTTTATTAACGGCACGTCGCGCAAAGATAAGCAGGTGCGTTTGGCCCTTACGGGTAAGGCCTGCCGACACACAACGCCTAGGTCATACCGACGTCTCTGAAAATTCTATGATGTGGATGCACCCGTTGTCTAGGGGTAGCGTCTTTGATTACTAATCAAACCGTTCTCGGTCCCGGGTTCGAAACCTGCCACCACTTAAATTTTGATTAATAATCAGCATTGGCGGCCGAAGACTTTCTGTAAAGAAAGGGACTTGTCAAAGAGGGCGGAGGAGTGGACAGAGTCTCTTGGCCTTGTGGTGTGAAACTGCCCGTAAAGGCAGAAGATTCCGGAATAGTCCCCCATTCGAATTTCCGGGAGGAGACTGCCAAGGGAGTGCTGATCATGAGGAAAAGATTGGCTAACCAACGAAAGGATAACGCTCTAAGAGTCTGGGCGTGGAATGTCAGAAGCTTTAACAAGGTGGCGAAGCTAGAGAATTTGAAAAGGGAAATGCAAAGGCTCGATCTGGATATAATAGGGGCCTGTGAAGTGAAATGGAAAGAAAACAAATATTTCTGGTCAGATGAGTATGGTATAATATCAACAACAGGAGAAAGTGGTATTACAGGAGTAAGATTCGTTATGATTTGGAAGGTAGGGCAGAGAGTGTGTTCAGTAATAGGTTTGTTCTTATCAGAATCGACAGCAAACCGACAACGATAGTTCAGGTACAGATGCTGACGTCGCAAACTGAAGATAGAGGGACAGAGAAAGTATACGAGGAGGATACTGAGAGGGTAAGTAAAGGGAGATGAAAATCTAATAATCATGGGGGACTGCAATGCAGTTGGAGGGAAAGGAGTACAAGAAAAGGTTGCAGGAGAATATGGTCTTGGGACAAGGAATGAGAGAGGACGAAGACTAAATGAGTTCCGTAATTAATCTCAGCTAGTGACAGCCAATAGTCTGTTCAAGAATCACAAGAGGAAGAGGTGTACGTGGAAGAGGCCGGGTGACGCTGCAAGATTTCAGTTTCGAAATCAGATACATGATTGTAAGGAGTACCCAGGAGCAGATACTGATTCAAATCACAATTTAGTAGTGATGAAGTTTGAGATTAGTCAGGAAGAAACATTACGCAAAGAAGTGGGATACTGAAGCACTAATGAATGACGAGATAAGTTTGAAGTTCTCTAAGGCCACAGATACACCAATAAGGAATAGATCATTAGGCAGTACAGCTAAGAGAAATGGGCATCTCTAAAACGAGCAGTCAGAAAAGTTGGAAAGAAAATTATACGTACAAAGAAGGTAACTGAGAAGAAACCAAGGGTAACAGAATAAATACTTCAGCTGATTAATGAAAGAAGGAAGTACAAAAATGTTCAGGGAAATTCAAGAATACAGAAGTAAAAGCTGAGGATTGAAATAAATAGGAGCTGCAGGGAAGCTAAGACGAGATAGTTGCATGAAAATGTGAAGAAATTGAAAAAGAAATGATTGTCTAAAGGACTGACTCAGCAGAAATTAAAAAAAAGTGTGGTAACATTAAGAGTGCAATGGACATTCCGCTGTTAAAGGCAGAGGAGAGAGCGGATCGGTGGAAATCCTCTATGAGGGGGAAGTTTTGTCTGATGTGACATAAGGAGAAGCAGGGGTCGCTTTAGAAGAGATAAGAGATTCAGTATTAGAATTAGAATTTAAGAGAACTTTGGAGGACTTTCGATAAAATAAGGCAGAAGGGATTGATAACATACCATCGGAATATCTTAAGTCGTTTTGGGAAGCGGCAACAAAACGACTATTCACGTTGGCGTGTAGAATGTATGAGTATGGCGATATACTATCTGACTTTCGGAAAAACGTAATCCACACAATTCCGAAGATTGCAAGTACCGACAAGTGCGAGAATTATCGCACAATCAACTTAACAGCTGCTGCATCCGGGTTACTGACAAAAATCATACGGAAGAATGGAAAACTATCGTTTGTTAGATGACAGATCAGTTTGGCTTTAGGAAAGGTAATGGTATCAGAGAAGCAGTTCTGACGTTGCAGTTGCTATTGGAGACAAAACTAAAGAAAAATAAAAACATTTTCATAAGATTTGGCAATGCAGTATGTACAAGAACCAAGAGGGAACAATACGAGTGGACGACCAAGAACGAAGTGCTTGGATTAAAAAGGGTGTAAGTGATCGACATAGAAGAAAGGTTCAAGAGAGGAATAAAAATTGAAAGTGAAAGGATATCAGTGATACGATTTGCTGATGACAGTGCTATCCTGAATGAAATTGGAGAAGAATTACATGATCTGCTGAATGGAATTAACAGCCTAATGAGTGAAGAGTATGAACTGAGAGTAATCGATGAAAGACAAAAGTAATTAGAAGTAGCAGAAAGGAGAACAGCGAGAAGCTTTTCATGATTGATCGTCACGAAGTAGATGAAATTAAGGAATTCTACTACCTAGGCAACAAAATAACCACTGGCGGATGGAGAAAGGAGTACATCAACAAGAGCATTCCTGTCCAAGATAAGTCTACTAGTATCAAACATAGACCTTAACGTGAGGAGGAAATTTCTGACAATGTACTGTGGGAGAACAGCATTGTATGGTAGTGAAACATGGATTGTGGGAAAACAGGAACGGAAGAGAATCGAAGCGCTTGAGATGTGGTGCAAGCAGGGACAGGGTGATAGGTCATCGGTATCGCGAAATAACTTCCATGGTACTAGGAAGAGCTGTAGAGGGCAAAAACTGCAGAGGAAGACTGAGGTTGGAATACATCCAGCAAATAATTGAGAACGTAGGTTGCAAGTGCTACTCTGGCATTAAGAGGTTGGCACAGGAGAGGAATTCGTGGCGGGCCGCATCAAACAAGTTAGAAGACTGATCGCACAAAAAAAAAATTAATGGTGTGTGTATAGAGTTCCCCTCCGTCTCCACACTAAATGGTGTCCAGAATCACGTGCTACAGTGAAGCGGGATTCGTCAGATAACATCACTCTGGGCGACTGTTGCTGACCCCAAACCAACGTGCTCCCTACACCAACGAACTCTTTCTCAACGTTGGCATGGCTGAAGTGGGAAGAATTTGACTGGCTTCAGAGTTCAGAAATCGGCCTGATTTAATCAGCGCGAAATGGTTCCGGAAGTCACACGTGTACTGGTAGCGATTGCAAGACCTGCAGCTGTCTGTCCAGGATTGAGATGTCTTACTTTTCGCCACTAGGGCAGCATATCGATTCTCTTGCAGATTGGTGGTCCGCTTGCGACCACCGACATGCTTTCACATAGCATTTCCACTTTCAGCGGTCCTTTTTTTAATCGCGAGATGACAGTTTTCACCCATTAATGTAGCCACAGCACTGACATTTTTACCGGCTTCGAGCCTTCCATCTGCTCGTCCACGATCGTAAGCACTGAAATCAGATCTTTCAGACGTGTTGCTGTATCACACACAATGTCAGACTAGTCGGTTCCACAACAACTTTCGTCAAACACCATATTGCATGAGTTGCCGAATGCAGACAGAGCATTCGTGCAAAGGCATTGCTTCACTGAACGGGTCCGGCCCTCTGACCCTCTTTTTACCATCGTTGATCGGTTGATCCGCAGCAACTGGCGATTGATTTGTAGCAATCAATTGGCAGTTCATCCGTAGCGATTGCGAAGCAGTTTATATCAGTCAAACTTGGTTCCATTACTGCTCAGTTCTGTGTAGAGTTTGTCTTCCTCTGCAATGTTGTACGTTTAAAGTGGTACACAGTTGTTTGTATAGCTTTGCTAACCGTTAGTCGATATCCACATCGCGTATTTGTACATTAATTGCAGTGGAAGATGGGCACTAAGACGCTATGCTAAGCTGTTCCCAAAAAGACTGTAATTACATCACATCACGGTACTTCTGCATTTCAGGGTCGTTACATTACTCTGAGTTCTGCGCTGGTTTTGCTGATGGCATATTACAAACAGTTTCACTGTCTGAAGCTATTTTCATAGAAACAGAGGCAACTAGCGTAGCAAACCGAATAAATCATCATTAAATTGTTACGTGAAATGTATTCGCAGTTGCGAACGTGGACCACCATCAGTTGTATGATGAAATGACGACAGTGACAATTTGTGTCTGACCAGGACACGAACTCAGATTTTCCGCTTATCGCGGCCGGTGGCCTTAACGTTAGGCTATCCGAACACGTCTCCTGGCCAGATCCAAATTTCCATACGTCATCAACCATGTGTCAACAACGTGAACTCGAATTTTCATTATGTATATTCCAGTACAGCGGAGACATTATTACTCCGTAATGAGCTACCGGAAAGAACCAGTTCCTTACTCAAACTGTTCTCGTACAACCTCCAAAATGTTTTCGGCAGAGTTAAGATTCGTCCTGTGTGAGAAGACAGTAAAAGTGGGGTTTCGATACAAGATTATCGAAGTGAGCAAAATAACATTTTTTAATATGTATGAAGCATGTATCCGTAGAAAGAAAAAAATTGAAATTTCGGAAACAAAACTGAAAGGTCTTATATGTTTTAGTTTTATAAATTTCGTTTCCTTTCACCATTTATTCTTTACTCCAGTGTGGAAGCATAGAGACATTGCCAGACCAGTTACAATGACACTCCATGTACGTACGTGCTTGGGATGTGTTCCTGCGGATTTTTTAAATATTATGTGCCCTTAATGGTGTGTGTGTGTGTGTGTGTGTGTGTGTGTGTGTTTGCAAAGGGGTGGGGGGGGGGGGGCGGGCTTTCGTGGTACCTTGACTATACAATATTTACAATCGCTTCGTGGGGACATCAACAAAATATTTTTTGCTGTACCTTATCTCTGCCATTTTTATTTTATCGCGCCATTCCGTTGCGTTTTGAAAATGGCAGCTTTGCGATATTATCGAAAGTAAATAAACGATACGGAAAGCTGGTCACACTCTTTATCGCATAGCAGACCGCGCTACAAACGCGTTTTGCCGTTTTCTACAGACAAAAGAAAGCGCAGCTTTCCAGCGCAGTCCTGTGACGCGGAACTTGTCACAATAAACTTGTTTGCGAGTGCCACCAATTACGAACAAAGAACTTGATAGCTTCGCGTCACAGTAACCGTTTGCGTGCGAGAGGTGGCGCTTTAGACGCGCAACAAAACGTAGGACGAACGAGAGGTCGTACGGCTGTATAAAAGCTTCAGAAATATCGTACTGAGCTCCTTGTTTAGATACGCGAATTGCTTACTTTTATGAACGCGCTTGCACGTACCCTTGCTCGTGAGCACATATCCATTGTTTTAAGCCACTGGACGGGACCCGTAGAGGTTGCTAATGCTTCCAGAGATGCTAAAAGCATTATTCGGATAAGCTCAACAATTAAACATTACTCGCTCCTTAAATGATTCTGCTTTCATGTGGTTTCACAGAACCTGTTCCTTCTTTTCTAAACAGCCAAATTCTTGACAAAGCATACCGTAAGAGTCTATCGTCGGTAACAGGGAAAGTCTAATATTTTATTAACGCTCTGAACTCCAAAACTGCCACAGTGTATGAAGCTAGAATGGTGACTTTTAGAACTATTTGTACTTATTAAATCTGTCTTTATAAAAATATTGTGCATTTGCTGACAGCACTCACACACAACCATACTGTAGTGGCCCAGCTTCAATTTCGTGCCAGAAACTAATAATAATCTAATGTTCTAATACTGATGTAATATTAAGTAATTAATTAATAATATTCAAGCATTAGCCTCATATGATAACTGATATGGTACGACTATGATGTGGTGGAAACTGTGTTACACGGTGGAGATACGGTAAGACTTGAGGAGATCTGGTGGTACACGTTTCCTTTTTTTAACGTGGCCGTTACATACTGTAATAAAATTACATACCATTGTCTTCTTAATGATGACTTTTGTTGCAGATGCAGTAAAGATATTACAACTAATTTATTGTATCCCACATATTTCTTACACTCTTAAAAATAATTTTCATACAATTTTAGAAGTGTGTAGTTGAGGTCCAATATTTCGAAAAGCTATTGAACAAAGACACAAGACGGATATCATTCTGCCAATGAGGACTTGCTAGTTGGCCAGTTTCAGCCTTTCGTTACTACGCTTTCCAGAAGTTGGTCTACCTTCCTTTCAAAGTTATTGAGTTAATGAAAACAGCAGTGAGACAATGCAATACATCTGTAAAGTAAAATCTCATACAAGAAATTAATGCCAGCAATTACGAAGTACTCACTCATCTTTTAAAACCCTTATCAGTAGGCATGCCATCACACCTCGAATGGATTCTACATAGACAGTGCTGTATGTTTTCAGTGTACATAGGGAACTGCACCATGGAACCACCGAAAGCTGCTGCAACGAATTTTAGGCAGACATTTTATGATAAATATCATAAAGGACTGCCCATTTTTGCACTTGGTACGTGATGATGCTCGTAAATATATATATATTAAACGCAGTTTAATTGAATCTGACATCAATAAATTCATCTGCATGGACTTCATGAATAAAATAATTAAAGAGATAAAAAATATTGTCCTCGTAACGCGGTAGAAGTCAAGGAGATAGGCGCTTTTCAATTATTACCTCTGCACTTCGGTAACAGTATTGTGAGCCGTTTAAGAATCACGTCCGTGACGTTTATTATATGTTCTGGTTCGCTGTCTTACTTCCATCTTTTTTCATATACGATATGAAACCGAGCTTCGACAAAATTATGGAGTGTTTTATACAAGTCCAAGACTCCCGTGGCGATTTTCATGGAAGGGAGGAAGGAAAATTAGGGTTTGACGTCCTGTAGACGTTATTAGAGACTGATCTCAAGCTTGGATTGTTCAAGGGATGGGAAAGGAATATGGCTGCCCCCTTTTCAAAGGAACCCACCCGCCATTGTCTGGAGCGATTTAGGGTTACCACGAAAAACTTAATTCTGGGTGGTCGGACGCGGATTCGAATCGACATCTTCGAAATGTTAGTCGGGTGTTGTCATCACTAAAATCTTCTGAGTAGTTAGGCTGCGTCACATTGCGCCACAAACTTCTTCACTGCTCGATGTTTAGATCCCTGTGTTAGGATCTCCTTCAGTATCCATTGGTGTCCCTGGGTGGCAGATCTTTGTCGAAAGACAGTGTCGTGCTCACTGACGTTCAGTAAAGCAACGTCTCCGAAAAAGCGCGGGAAAATAATCTTTAATAAATGAAACACGACACTGTCTTCAGACAGTGTTGAGCCATCAGGGACACCTGTGGAATTCTGAACGTGATCCTAGTAGAGGGATCGAAACATGAAGCGGTGAAGTAGTTTGAAGAGCAATATGACGCGGCTTAACGACGCCAAAGATTTTATCATCGAAATTTCGGAGGTTGTTCACGGATATTTTAATATTTCGGTCTCCAGTGGCTTGTTGCAGTAGTTAAATTTCGTTTGATTTCTTGCCTCCGTTTACCGTAGTGTGTGTACTGCACAGAAAACACCTCCATAACAGTGTAAATGTCGACGGTATTCGGTTTCTACTACGCTTGGAAACAAACTTGTTTCATTCACTGACGATACGTATTGCTGACAACACTAATGCTCACTTAAATCTTCGTCCTCAAGGCTCCATTCAAGTGTCTCTTGTTACTTTTTCCATTTGAAGGTTGTACGTTAAATCTACACTTCAACATGAATAGACTTACTGATGAGTTCAAATAATTGTAGAAATTTTGTGATACGGTTGCCGTCGCTGCGTGAACCACTCTGCATACCGTCGTTGTGCCCTCCGTTCCACTCAGTGAACCCGTAATCGAGGTGGCAAACTCTTTATCAGCAGACCCAGCCATACTGCTATGTGCTGCTGTCAACATACAAGCAACATTGCCTGGGAAATAAAATCCAGAGACATAACCGAATAGTACAGAGTGCAAGCTTGAGGGCGAAGAGTACAGTGGGCATTACTTACGTCAGAAGCTACCATGAACGAAAGGAACAAAACACCCTGCGCATGCTATCGACAAGTGCACTATTCTACAGATAAGTTCATTGCAATACTGACACAGAGATAAACGAGGATTAGAAATCAAATGAAATAAAATTAGTGTGCAACGAATCACGGGAAGTCATGGATCCTTATACCGAAACACTCAGAAAGTATACCTGAGAAATCTCAGTAATTTTGTCGGTGGTTCACCCTGTATAAGCGTCTGTTTGTGTCTTTTTCTGCTTCCTTTTATTATTTTCATTCCACGCAACACTACTGATTTGCTGAGTGCAGACTTCGTAGCAAATGAAGTACGGTAACTGAAGGAACAATGACAGAGCCAACGGAAGTACTCGTCGTTCCACTGGGACGTGTGAAGGACCTGTTTTTTCATTGGGGTTTAGCTAACGCGTAGCAGAAGAGAAGCGTATCTTGTAAACTGTGCACGGCGACTAGCGAACTTCAGGCACTAGGCACGCGGTGTTAAGGTGGGAAGGCTGTACATTGACTATTACGGCTCTTGCATATCGTACGTATTCGTAACTGGGTAACAAGTATTCTAAGAGTCTCGAAATACGGATTCGTTACTGCCTGAGACATTAAGTTAGTTGTAGGTTTTCTTCTCCGCTTGCAATTCGTGACCGATTCGGCCGAACCTGCAGTTGTCGTATTCCTCCAGTTAGTTATCTTCAGTGGACTCGGAGTTACGGAATCGTTTCGCTAGTTGTCCTGTCTTCTTCCTCTGAAGTTCGTGTGTACTTTACCTGTTCTTTTTACTTTACTTCTACCTTTCTTCCTTATGAGCTTGAAAAGTCTCACTCACTTCTAACTTCCACACATTAGAGAGATCCTTACTGAACATTTACCTCTCCAAGATATTATCTGCCACACAAAAACAACACTCCTCGTTTCCTTTTAGTATTTCTGCCCACTGCCATTTTGAAACATTGACAGTGTTACCACAATAGAAAATTCTTAGTCAGTTTGCTCCGAATATTCTAGACTTACAGTCTCAGCTTACGCTCTGTCGTATTGTCCAAAGGTGCTGACTCACAAATGGGGTTTTCACAGTAAAGAGTTTACAAGAATCATCTCCGCCCCTGATAATACAGATTTCACCAGAAATGACAAAATAAGCTGATACAAAGCAAAGCTAGGCTACTCCTTCTTACATTCTCTAAAAATATCTTTCAGTTCGTACACTCAGTTCCCTGGACATTGACTCTTTAACGGTATTTGTTTTTAATAATAAAAACCAGACTCTGTAATTTTGGTACCTTTGAAGTTTCCTATTGTCATCGAAGCCAGATGGTAGTGTCACAAAGAACGGAATACGGTATGACACTCGCCACGTTTTCCTTCCCCGCTTACAATTCGTGTCAGACCTGGGTGGAGTCGGCAGTTTTCGTAATCACAAGCTGTGACATAGAGACAAAAATATTCCACAGTGGGCCAGGAAAGTTTTCTTATATTCTACCCATTTACGGACTACATTATTGTATACCTGGTAATTAATTCTGTTTTATGATCATCTTAAAGAGCTGAATACAATCATTTTTCTTCATTCACGCCGAGTCAGCAAATGTAAAAACGGTGCAGTCAGAAAGCAGTAAGCCCGAAAATGTTAGTCTTCTCACAGTAACTTTTATATTCGCAAATTGTTAGGATAGCAAAGAAGTACTGACGTGTAGATGGTATACTAATGACATTCAGTAACGAATAAGTGTCTCGAAAATACAGAAAACATACAGGACAACATACAGTCGCTACTTTGCACAGCTCTTACGACTGTACAGGCTGATTCAGCTGTCCCTACTCACGGCTTTTACGCAATATTCTCACGCTCGCTGTGTGCAAACATGAAACAGACATTTTTGTAGAAAATTTAATGCAGTTTAATCATGTTCTGGGATAAGTTCTTGCTATTTGCCATTGTTAGCGAATTACTCAAGGAAAATGTACGGAAGACCTACAAACGCGTTTTCTTCCATTACTCGAAAATCATGGCCTCCAGTGAAGATATATCTCAGCACAAGGTTTGACTGCATTAAATTTCGTACAAAAAGGTCATTCTTATTTTTTCTGCTGGACTAGTAGTTTGCCCCTAGCGAACGAGAGAACTTGAAAACCTCACATGTGGTTCTTGAAGGTGATGCAGGTTGCATAAAACCTATCGGCAGGGGCTGCTGAATCACTCTATGTGTAGATACAGAAGCAGGGAAGAGAGCGAATGTCAGGACACGTATTACGGACAGTAGCCGTGCAGACAAGAAATGGTGTCGTTCCCTCAGCGTACGCGGTGCCGGACTAGAGCCTGCACTAATCAGGTGTAGGTTGGGACCTCATTAGAGCTGCATCCTTTGTCTTGCGGACTCGTTAGCCGCCCAATATCTGGCCCGGGGACAAGCGTCATGTCGCGTTGTCGCCCCGCGCCGCGCCGGTTACCCGTTAATTATGTGCGCCTCGGCTCTTTGTGATGCTGGGCGCGCTATAAACATTGTGCGTGCGCCGCCTAAATCAGCGCGGCCGTCCCGCCCGTGCTGTTCTGCCACCGTCCGGCGCGCCGTTATTAAGCAGCTTGTCACCTGCGTAACGGCCGCCGCGCGCACTGTGCGCACTCGTGGGGGTCTTCCGCGTGAGAGATGGGTCCACTCATCGTGCGTGACGCCAGCGCTCCTCTACGGCTGCTGTCATAGTAAGCTTGAAGGGACCACTGCAGACATTTCTCTAAACACACATCCCAATCATTGGTAAGGGGGAGGGGGAGGTGCAAGGGGAAGGGGCTGAATTTCACCGAGGAGCAAAAGAATATAGGTTCGATTGTGGTTTAGTCACAACATTACTGTGTTAGGCTCTAACATGTCGTAGATGACGACCGTCCCGAGTCCTTCACTCCAGTCTATTGCCTCAACCATTCCTTTGTTATTTCTACCCTAATACACAACTCCCAATTGCCCAGTGGGTCCCATAGTATAAGTCCATATCGGTACTACACTGAAGAGCCAAAGAAACTGGTACACCTGTCTAATATCGTGTAGAGCCCCCACGAACACACACAAGTGCTGCAACACGACGTGGCATGGACTCGAGTATATTGCCTGCAGTAGTGCTGGAGTGAACGGATACCATGAATATTTCAGGGTTCTCCATAAATCCGTAAGAGTGCGAGGGGGTGGAAATCTCTTCCGGTCACCACGTTGTAAGGCATCCCAGGTATGCTCAGTAATGTTCATGTCTGGGGAGTTTGGTGGCCAACGGAAGTGCTTAAACTCAGAAGTGTGTTCCTGGAGCCACTCTGTAACAATTCTGGACGTGTGGGGTGTCGCATTGTCTTGCTGGAATTGCCCAAGTCCGTCGAAATGCACAATGGACACGAATGGATGCATGTGATCAGACAGGATCCTTACGTACGTGTCACCTGTCAGAGTCGTATCTAGACGTATCATAGGTCCCGTATCACTCCAACTGCACACCTCCCCCCCCCCCCCCCCCCCCACACACACACACACACCATTAGAGAGCCTAGAGCCTCCACCAGCTTCAACAGTTCCCTGCTAACATTCAGGGTCCATGGATTCATGAGGTTGTCTTCATACCCGTACACATCCATCCGTCCGATACAATTTGAAACGAGACTCTTCCGACGAAGCAACATGTTTCCAATCATCAACAGTCCGATGTCGGTGCTGACGGGCCCAGGTGAGGGTGAGGCGTAAAGCTTTGTGTCGTGCAGTCATCAAGGGTACACAAGTGGGCCTTTGGCTGAGAAAGCCCATGTCGATGTTTCGTTGAATGAATGGTTCGCATACTGACACTTGTTCATGGCCCAGCATTGAAATCTACAGCAATTTGCGGAAGGGTTGCACTTCTGTCACGTTGAACGATTCTTTTCATTCGCCGTTGTTTTATCGGATTTCTGATATTCATGGTGCAATCGTGAAATGGTCGTACCCCACTTCATCGCTATCTCGGAGATACTGTGTCCCATCGCTCGTGCGCCGTCTATAACACCGTATTCAAGCTCACTTATATCCTGATAACATGACATTGTAGCAACAGTAACCGATCTAACAACTGCGCCAGACACTTGTTATCTTATATAGGTGCTGCCGACCGCAATGCCGTATTCTGCCAGCTTGCATATCTCAGTATTTGAATAAGCATACCTGGGGTGATGAATGGCGCACCCTGCCTGCACCCAAAAAACTTCCGATCGTGAAGGAGACTACCGGTGTGTGGCGCTCCTCCTTGCGGGCCTCTTGCAAAGACTCTGTTGTACTCTTCTGGCTGCGTATTGGCCACACCTGGATGACGTACGGTTATTTAACGTACGGTTATTTATTGCGCCGCGAGGACTCACCTCTGTGGTTGGCCCACATTTTATTGGACTGTCCTCTTCTAACTGCGTTCATGCAGACGATTGCGCTGCATGATACGCTCCCTGCACTTTTATCGGATGACGCTGCCATGGCAGGCTTAGTTTTTAGTTTCATTCGCGCAGGGGGCTTTTATCGCTCGATCTGAGGGTTGGTCTCTTTCTTTTGTGTTGAGCCTGGCCTTTGGCCTACGGTTTTGGACTGGGCAAAGTGTGGCTCCTGGTGGTTGGCTTTTCCTATTTTTGTTTCCATGGTCGCCCAACCACTGTAACACTGTGTGTTTTTAATTCCTCTTTTCTGGTCTTTGTCTATGTCGTTCTTGTTCTGTTTCATCCCTTGTCATCTCCATTGCTTGTTCTTGTTCCTTGTGGGTATTTAATGAACGTGGAAAAAGGGACCGATGGCCCTTGTGGTCTGGTCCCTTCAACCGCCACAAACCAACCTTCGAATTAACCGTTCGATTGACTCAAGGTTTGTTTCCTTAAATAGCTACAAAAACAAAGCAGCCGAAACTGTGCAGTAGTGGGAAAGACAAATGAAAAGGAGATTGTAATTCAGCTTACGAGAACCAGTGCTAAATGTCCTTGCTTCTGTAGAGAAATAAAGTAAGCTTCAAATCTCTTAACACTTTCTGTAATTTGTTAAAGCTAAACGGTCGTTATCTCCAGGAGTAGCCTCGTCTTTAAACATCGACATCTATATAAATATTCAGAGTATTGAAGGGCGATCTGTTCTAATTCCTAAAAATCATTCAAAAGCCGAGATGCTTAAAAAATTTCTTCATGTATTACCACAACAAAAAGATCTTAAAGAACTTAAGGTGACAGCAATGACTTTTGAAACTGGTGGTCTTAAATAAAGCAGTTTTTTTGTGCGATCTTGGATTCGAATGGTTTTTAATTATCTGTATACATTCTTCGTAAAGCATGATATGGAACGGTACATTGCAGCACTGCTAATCATTTCCTTTCTAGTTCCACTCGTAGATGGAGCGAGAGAAAAAGACTTTCTGTACGCTTGCGTACGAACCTTGATTTCTCTTACCTTGTCTTCGGGATCCTTACGTGAAATTTACGTTAGCGGTAGTAGAATCGTTGTGCATTCAGCTGCAAATGGCAATTTTCCAAATTTTTTTTCGCGAGAAAAAAAGAAATTCCTTCCAGGGATTCCCTACTAAATTCACGGAGCATTTCGCTAATGCTTGGGTGTTGATGCAACCTACCGATAACACATCTAGCAGCACGCCTCTGAATGGCTTCGATGTCATTCTTTAATCTGACCTGACGGGGAACCCAAACTCTCTAACAGCACTCAAAAATGGGTGGCACTAGTATTCTTTATGCGATCTCTTTGATAGACGAGCTACGCTTCACGAGAATTTTCTCAATGAACCGAAGTCGACCTTCGAAAAATATCTCCATTTCTTGTCGCTTTGCAGCGTTATAATTAGATACTTCATAGACGGTACTGTCCCAAGTGATACACCATTGACACTGCATTCCAAGCATTGCAGGATAAGTAACCTGGCGACCTGCAGCAACTATCATTTTTCTACCTCTAGAACAAGCTCACAGTCATCATACCAACTAGGAATTTTATCTAAGTCATCTTTTATCCTTCTACAGTCACTCGACGACGATCACAGCAACACGTTGCCGTACTTCATCAGCAAACAGTAGTAAATTTCTGCTCTACCTATCCGTCATATTGTTTACCTATGCAGAGAGTAAGAGTGGCCCTATCATCCTTCCCTTGTCTCATATGAAGACACTCCGAACAAGACAACCTCTCTGAGCCCCTCAGTAAATGAGTACCTGTTCCCTATACTCAGAACTACTTTAACAGTCTGCAATGGGGCACTGTGTCAAAAGCTTTCCAGAAGTCTGGAAATATGGAATCTGCCTGTCGCCCCGCATCCATTGTTCGCAGGATATCGTGTGAGAAAAGAGTAAAGCTGAGTCCCGCACAAGCGTTGCTTTCCAGATCCGTGTTGATTTGCAGACAGAAGCTTTCTGTCTCAAGGAAATATTTATATTAGAGTTCATACTATGCTAAAGAATTTTGCAGTAAACTTTCTTTACAGGATATTGGTCTGTAAATTAGGGGGTCCTTTGTTTGGTCCTCATCGTATATGGGAGTCACGTGCACTTTTTACAGTGACTTGGGAATTTGCAAAAGTGAGATTAGCGAAAAATGGAAGCTAAGTAATGAACCTGCACCGAAGAGTGCTTTCTGTAAAATGGAAATAGGACTCCATCTAGATCTGATTATTATTGGCTTTTATCTTTTTCAGTTCACTATTCAGAGATGCCTATTTCTATATCCTCCTTACCAGAGTTCGTGTAGCTTTCAATCGGTAGTAGGGTCACACTGCTTGAATGGTCTTTTAAATGCGCGTTTTAAAACTTCAGCATTTTTCTGTCGTCTGTTGTCAAACGAGACAGGTCGACGAGTCACGCGCAACTTCTTTATTCGTGCAGTATGACAGAAACGCTTCTCCCCTTGCTTACTGCGCCTCGTGCATAGGCAGCCGGCACCGCAGTGAAGAACGTTGGGTAGCCCGCCTGCCGGCGGATGCTGCACGTGCGCCGAGTACTGCCAGTGTTACTGCTAGAGCAGCGCAGCGCCGCAGCCAGCGGCGGCTGCCGGCTATTGATCGATGCCGGAACGGAGCGGAGAGGCGGCGTCCGGTGGTGGCGGTGGCGGTGACGACCGCGCGCCCTGGACCAATCTACACGGCACCGCTGCACCCCACCCTCGCCCCCTCCGCCGCCACCGACCCACAGTGTCCTCCCTGCACATCACATCAGCCGTCTCTCGCCAGCTGTCGCTGGAAAAACACCTCGCCCACCACTGGGCGCTTTCCGGCGCTACTGATGCCATATTGCTGTAAAGTAAGTAGTATGGCTAGCGGACTCGGGGTGAGATGAAAAGGGATGGGAAAAGGAACTAATTCCATGATCTTTACTTGCTAAAAGCGAGCTTCGCAAATGAAATAAAACAGGACTAATATTTAAAACTTGATGGTCGTTGTTGTTCAGTCGAAGACACGTTTCATACAACTCTCCACCATGATCTATCCTATGCAAGTCTCAAAAGTTTCACACACCTGCTACAGTCTACATCCATTTGAAACTGTGTACTATATCAATTCCTTAGTTTCTCAAGACAGCTTTAGCCCCCCCCCCCCCCCCCCACATATATATAAGACTGCCGATTACATGATGGCTACGGATGTGTCCTGTCAACCGATCCCTTCTTTTAGTGAAGGTGTGGCGTACATATCTTTTTTGTCTGATTCTATTCAGTAACTTCTTTTTATTATTCGAGCTACCACATAATCTTCAGCATTCGTCTACAGTTCCACACTCGAAAAACTTCTATTACCCACGTTTCACTCCCATACAACGCTAAACTCAAGAAAAATACGTTCAGAAAAGATTTCCTAACGTTTAACTTTCTATTCAATGTTCTCTTACCTCTCGTTTTCAGAAATGCGTTTCTCGATATTGCCAGTCTCTGTATTTCGGTTCTTGTCTGCTTCTTGTCTGCTGTCCAAACAGCAAAATTCATCCACTACTTACACCGTCGTATTTCCTAACTCCATCATCTCCTGGTTTAATTAGACGACATTCCATTACCTTTCTTTTACTTTTGTTAGTATTCATCTTACAACCACATTTCCTAGACACTGTCCATTTCGTTCTGCTGTTCTCATAAGTCTTTTTCGGTTTACCGAAGACAATGTAATTGTTTAAGAAACGAAGTAGTTTGGATTATTTGTTCGTCAAACCTATTTAACATCGATACCTTGTGCGCGAAAACTATCGTGACTAAACAAGCGAAAGTTTTTAGTTACGTCACTCACCTTCAACCACAAACATTATTATAGTTATTCCCATTTATAAAAGGAGAGATTACCGCCTCTCCCTCCCTCCCCCCTCAAAAAAAAAACAGGAAAAAAACGTTAAAAAAACTAACAAATTACACAACACGAATAAGATCCAGTCAACTTAACTCTGCAATGGGGGACCTATTATTTACATCTTAGTAGTAACTGTGGGCTGCCTCCATCACCGTTACTTCAGAACTCCGCCTTTCTGCTTTTGGTACTGCATCTTCCATCGTTGAAACGACATATTGTACCGAGCTTATTTCCGCCGATGTTGTAGCGTGCATTTCATTAGACGCCACATTACTTTGCTTTCCCGTTGTCATACATCGTCTTACCGAATTGAGCTCACAAGTATTTTTATAAATTCACAAGTTTTCATGGTGCACTCTTTTACACCGAAACAAGATGCAGTTTATGTAATACTAGGTGACAAACCTGCACTGCCCGTGCATACATTTTTATTAAAAGCGAAAACAAAAGAACTGTTTGAGGTGTAAAAGTGAAAAAAATCTTTTCCATCTATTCGTGAAAACGACTTTGAAATTATGAAACAGGCCCGACACTTCACGTACGTCACAACCAATGCAAATCTGTAACGCAACCATCTGTGTGGAGTGCTTATAATTATGTATTATTTATATTTTAGGACAATTAATCTGTAAAAAAAACGCACCACGTGTTGTAATGAAAGCATGAAAACCGTCTGAAGATGAATCGTAATGATTCGAAACCGGTAACGGTGCATTTTGAATAAAGGAACTGAAATAAATTTGTGGCTGGTTGCTGTCTCAACACCAACAACATTTCTCTTCAAATAACAGCCACGGTCTCCAACTACGTCGTCATATGACAAAATTACATATTATTGCACTATCTGCAGCTATTCCTTACAGGACAGCCACTTCGCCGGCCGGTCTGGCCGAGCGGTTCTAGGCGCTTCAGTCTGGAGCCGCGCGACCGCTACGGTCGCAGGTTCGAATCCTGCCTCGGGCATGGATGTGTGTGATGTCCTTAGGTTAGTTAGGTTTAAGTAGTTCTAAGTTCTAGGGGACTGATGACCTCAGATGTTAAGTCCCATAGTGCCCAGAGCCATTTGAATCATTTGACAGCCACTTCCACGGTAAGCTCCACGACAGCATGTCATCACAATCCATCAGTTCTTATCACTCAGTTACACCATCATGATTCTATATGCATTTCTTAACAGTGGATATTTAGCTGAACGTCCTGCACGGTTTGTAACTCCCATGTAGGTCGCCTTCGATCTTGATGGTGCGAATGTTTGTGATCACTGTGGCTCGTCATTTTTCGTTCGTTTCGTTGTGCAAGTTAATGGTTTGCTTTTAACATTTCTTGGATGTCAATTACGTCCATTTTGTGCAGTGTAATACATACATCCCATGGAAGGTTGAGCTTTGCTTTTCCCGGAAAATCATTTTCTGTCTCCCTCCTGATGCATGTGACGAGTCACTAGCAGCTAATATTTTTCCTGTCAGTTGTTAACACAGCACTACCAAATGAGCCTTACGACTTTGCTTGATTCCTTGTCACTTATCTGACGTCACATCTCCTGAACTATGACAGGTAGGCGGTCATTACCCCCACGGTGAATGTTGCCTTACAGTAAGGGATATGTGTGCCAAACTTGGTTGAATCGGTCCCGTGGTTTAGGAGGAGATGT
This sequence comes from Schistocerca piceifrons, assembly GCF_021461385.2. Taxonomy (NCBI): domain Eukaryota; kingdom Metazoa; phylum Arthropoda; class Insecta; order Orthoptera; family Acrididae; genus Schistocerca; species Schistocerca piceifrons. The sequence continues at coordinate 537,933,813 of NC_060141.1, forward strand.
TGTACATACATACAGTTTTATTCGTATGGATTCTTCACACTAGATCAGTCTGAGGTATCTGTCAAAGATGTTTAAGACTAATACTTGCTATAGACCCGACGATTAAATTTATTCGTCACCTGTCACTTCACCATTTTCGATGTTTTCAATTACGTGCCCTTAGTTTCATAATTTGTCTTCTGCCTTAACCAATTAACTCCAATATTGAATGCATAAACACGAAACTAAAAGATGGGAACTAGCCCGAAACTGATCGTGTTTTAAGTAACCCACCTCAAGCTGTGACTGGTAGCAGATTTATTTCTGCCTTACCCTTCCGTAGCACTTACATTAGGATTACCGTTGCTGTGTTGAAGTCTTCGATGCTACAATGCTGAATTTCATGTAGATTATCTGTTTGCCATATCTCGAACCGATTTTAAGCTATTGTTACAATTTTTAAAAACGTGACAGCAGTTACACGCCTTCAAGCATATGAATTCCGCCGGCTCTCCTACAATTGCCTTCTTGCAACTCGCACATCACATCAAACGTCAAAATAATGATTATTATTAAAGATTTTTTATTTTCTTACGATTGGGATAATGTAGATGGGCAGACTTCTCCACGATAGTTCATGCTCTGTATTTGTCTCCAATAATATTACCGTATTACAATGACCCAACAAACCCTGTTTCTAATCTGTTGTCTTTCGTTACACGCCTGTTAACCTACGTGAACTCCCTAGAACCTTGGCCGTCTATCGTCACGTATAAGTTCGGACACTCTATTCAAAAACAATAATATTGACACTTTGAACACTATTTGAAAGTAAACTGAACTGTCATTAATGTTAATCGCGTTTGTACCTCACTGAGTATTAATTGGGCTGTCGTACTTCTCCCGGAGCGTTTAGTGGGCAAGCTAGGGGGTCATTGTATCCAGAAACAAGGTATACATTATACGTCATATAATTTTTTCCCACTAAAGCAAATCATCATCATTGACCACTGGGTCAGGAACCAATACTAACTCACCTTGTGAAATTCCCTACTAAAATTCCATCATTCTGCTTGCTTATACCAGCCGAATTCTCAAAGTCTGTTTATTCAACTTAGAACAGGTAATGAGCTTGTGATTCAGAGATTCAATTACAGATTTACGTACCATAATGAAACTTATACTTTGTCAAATAACTTCCTTTTCAAACAGTACTTCATGAATCTTCCAAAGACAAAATGAAGTCAACAGTGTAAGTACTGTATCAAGCATAAGAAACATGATGCCGGACATTTTCTCTATGCTGGACGCAACTGCCTCATGTGTATATAACGCGATTTTGTAACCGCCTCCGTAATAAAACCTCTTCATAGCTCTGTAGACGGCTGCTGTTTTCACCTAGAGTCATTTTCGCTTCCCAGCTACAGGCTGTCAAAAGAGCTGCCGGGTTTCAAGCATTTCATTAATTTGACTCGACTGTACGAATGTCTTACAAGCAGCGGACGCCTACTCGTCAACGCCGAATTCGTCCAATCTTTATTGATCCATTATGGACTGTGGGACAACGGTTGACATGTATTTCTTGATACAATAATTTACCAACACCCGTATGTACTGTAGAAATTTATTTTATGAACTTCTACAATACATACCGCTGTTGGTAATTATTGTATCAAGGAATTCGTCCAAATTCACGGTACATGTCCGGCGTGGTGAGGCATGAAAGTGCCCCAAGTGGGAACTTCAGATGGCCAAGCGTTTAGAAATTAAAAGGAATTTTGATACGGATCTATCGCCATATGAACCTTATCAATTGTCCCTGTGACAACATGTTTAGGAAGCAGTGTTTGGATCAGCGGTTAGAGAACGGATTTATATTAAAGGGGTCGCGGGTTTGACTCCACCCAGCGGCAAATAATTTTGTGCTCCTTGGCAAATACACGACGAACTGCTCGAAGATGAAGTCGGGTTACCAACGCGCAGTATCAAAGTAATCCTCCTCCCCCTCCTCCCCCCTCCCCCCCCCCCCCCAAAAAAATTTACGTCACTAGTGCAACCCTGCGATATATATCTTTATCGTCAGGTAAAAAGCCTAATAAAAATGTCAAACTGCATTTACCTCATCGAGAAATTCCATTATACATCACCAGCGACATGCTGCGTTACGCGTGGTTCGCTGCTGGACTGTGCGATGAAAGAAGCCGTTTTCCGAATGTCAATTAAGTTTGTTTTTCTATGGAGACATTAAAAAAACCATGTCACTGCAAAGAGGCGGCGTTTATAACGTGCACAAGACGCCGTCAAAATTATTGCTTCCCCTGTTTCTTTGATGAATATCACCCCAGTACATGTAATTGATCAACTGCAAAAGAATGGAAGCATCGATTTACATACACGACGTTCCCGTGTACGCGTTAACTACAATCATTTTTAAATGTTTGCAGTCCCGCATTTCATTCTAATCCTATACTTCTTTGCTTGTGTAAATTAATAAAATAACCTATATGATGCGGTTAATTGTGATGTCAGCAGTGTACGCATTGCCAAGGAGCACAAAAATATTTACCATCGGATGGAGTCGAACCTGCAACCCTTTCAATGTCTATCCCATCTCTTACCGCTGAGCCAAAAACCTCTTCTTAAAGCACTGTCACAGGGACAATTGATAAGATGCACGTGGTGACAGATGCGTATCAAAATTACTTTTATTTCCTAAGCGCTTGGCCATCTGGAGTTTCCACTTGGGGCACTTTCTTGTCTCGCCATGCCCTACATGTATCATAAATTTGGACGAATCCGGCGATGACGAGTAGTCGTCCTCCGCTTATCAGTAGTAATGCAAAACCGTACTAAAATGTCATCGATGATGTAATTTTTCTCGCATCTCAATGTTCGTGACGTCATCTCCGGAACTGTGTGCGGTACCATGATACGCTTTCTTAGTGGCATTTAGCGGTAAATGTGGATATTGTCTGCGAAATTTATTTTGAATACGGTTAGTAACACAGAAGTAATACATTTAAACGTCGTGGGTGATGCGGCAGTTCTTCATAAATCTCATTGTTTACGACGTTATATCTCCTGAACGATGTTATGTAGGTGATTCTTACCCGCATTGCGATTGTTGCTGTTGCCTGACAGTAAAAGATATTTCTACAAAATTTATTTGAAATCGGGCCAGGGGTTTAGGAGAAGATGCATGAGACACACACACACTGTTTATGGATTAGTGGTCACGTGAAAGTAAATTAAAATTTGACACGGAGATTGTAAATGCCGTTTTCCTAAATGCAAAAATTATACACATCAGTAATGCTGTACTATGTCTAGAAATAGTTTTTTTTCCTATTTGAAGTTCCACATTTTTCTACGAAATTATAATATACGAGGAGTTGTAGTATTTACACACAACTAATAATTAAAAGTAAAAACGTAGTTGTTACTAAAAATTGTGATTCGGTATTTAAGTAGCATTTCCATTTGTTAATAAATGACTCTAAAAAAAAGTAAAAAGAAAAATGCTAGTTGCGAGATTCGAAATAGTGGCTCGAGGATTACAAAACTTACACGCTACCCACTCAGTGAATACGTTAATAAGCCTACAATTATTTGTACTTAAGAGCGCTCGGAAATGTTCCAGTTACAAAAGGTGATTCTTCCCGCGTTGTTTTTGAGTACTACGTTACGAAACTGATGTCGGGGCACCGACATTTCATACCTGCACTTACTAATAAAATCGAAAAGGGTCAGTCTGAAACTTTGCATTGTTGGAGCAGTACTTCGGAGGGAGGCATGTCGCAACAGCAGCGCCACTACTCGCGCACTGTCCCATTTGCATGGAAGCCGCCTGCGGTCTGCGGGCCACGGGCAGACACGCTGTGGTCTGGCGAAGTGCGGAGTTGTGGGGGTGTGGTGGGAGGGTGCTGCACGCTACAGCAGCCACAAACGCCAATTACCTTTCCCCGTCCTTCACTGGTGTGTCTGTCTGTCGTGTGTTCTCTCTCTCTCTGTGTGTGTGTCTCTGTGTCTGTGTGTGTGTGTGTGTGTGTGTGTGTGTGTGTGTGTGTGTGTGTGAGAGAGAGAGAGAGAGAGTGAGAGAGAGAGAGAGAGAGACGGGGGGGAGTGACAGGGACGGTAAGCTGACTGAATGCATTTATTGTCAAGTGTCTCGTGTTTGGTTGAATTACCCTTGCATGTAGTTCGGTATGCGCCCGAAGTGGACGAAACGGTCAGTTGGAGAGTCCCTGTGGTAGGAGCTGCCCACCCAACTGTAGTGTATCACTCTGTCGTGAACTACACTCAGACTGAAACCACTTGACCGTCGACAATCGTCACGTAGCGTTTCAGCGGTGCCACCTAGGTATGTAACGTGCACCTCTGTTACGACGCGTATAGCAGGGAGTAAGCTGCTTCCTAATAAGGCAGAATTCTTTCTCTCAGACTGTGGGCAGTGGTAGTGAAACAGTCTGCCGGAATTTCCCAGCAACGAGTTATGTACGAGTCTGTTTCATCACCTCGAAAAAGTAGCAGTTTTTTTTTTACTTAAAGTTCGTGTCCCACGCCACAGTATCCTACTACTCCGCAAGAGGAGCAAGAACAAAACGATGCAGCTCATACAAAAAGATCTGTGTTTCACGGTTGTTTAATGCATTAAAAGGGTAACAGTCACTGCAACAGTCCATGATGAGTTGGTGGAAGTCTACGGCTGCAAGGCACAATAACATGCCTCGGCGTTTTAGTGGCTCAGACCAAAGTTGCCAAAACAGATTCTGTAGAGCTAACTGTGGCTGCTTTTTAACATGTGGATGGTAAACGAGAGATTTAGTAGGGTCCAGAAGTACAGCTTTCTCCACAGTCATTTAGCTTTTTCTGTGGATTTTTTTTCTGGACTGTAGGAAAGCATTAAAATGCAAGTCGATTTAAGGAAAATTATTTGCATTAGTCTAAGATTTCAGAACACGAATTAATATCCCATGAAATGTATTTAGACTGAATGAAAAAGCGAAACAAAACGAAGTAGTGTCGGTGTGCGTTCTGTGCTCGTCAGAATATACATGCGCAAGAAAAAAAACATAATTAATAAATGTGAACACTTGAGAGCATTACTGGAAACACTTTTGCAGAGTAGTTGACGTTAGCAACGTACTGGAACTTAACAATAATGAAGGAAGCTATACGAAGCAAGCCAGGATGAATCAGAAGTCTAACTTTCACTGTGGTTTTCAAATCAATCTTCGGATTGATGACACCTTTACTTTGTCTCACCCACGTATTCTCGTGAGGTGGCATCCAGAGACCTTTTCTTCTTACGTCAGATGAAGGAACCATGCGTCGCAGACAAACCTGAATATCAAGGTGGTAAATTCAGATGTCATTCTGTAAACCACCTTGAGGTGTGTCGCGGAGGGTATTTTGTGTGCCATTGTACTTACTATGCTACCTTTACCTGATCCAATTGTGAATGGTTCGCGGGATGAAAGATTGCTGGTAACCCTCCGTGTGATCCTCAATCTCCCTAATTTTGTCTTCTTGGCCTTTTCGCGAGATACACGTAAGATAAACCAATATATTGGGTTGACTCTTGTAGGTATCTACGCTGTCAGAATTTTAATAGTGAATCACATCGTGATGCATAACGCCTCTCTTTTCAGCGTCTGCTGGTTGAGCACGTTCATGACGTTGTCACACTTAATAAATCATCTTGTAATGAAACACGATGATGATCTTTCGATCTTCTGTGTTTCCTCCGTTAACTTTTTCTGGTACGGATCTCACACTGAACAGCAATATTGGTCGAACGAGTCGGCCTTCTGTAGGCCTTCCTGCATTTCGCTACAATTTTGTAGCCTTATGATGTCTATGTATATAGCAGCATAACCCACGAAAAGCTTCGTGTAACTACTGACGTCACCCACTATGTCATTTAACTATATTGTGAAAAGTAATGGTGCTGTAACACTCCTTTGGGGCACACTCAAAGTCTGAAGATTTCTGTTCGTTGAGTGTGGAGCGCTGTGTTCAGTTTGCTAAAGATTATTTAATGCAGGAGGTGCTGACATATGCGAGGGTTGAATGAAAAGTAATGCCTCCACCTTCGTTAATTGGGTTTGGATGGGAATATTTTAATATTTCAAACGCAGAAATAATCCGTAGAATGTGATGTTCAATTACCAATATTCACTTTTCCACATAATCACCAGCCAATTGGATCTGTTTCCGCAGCCACAGTCTCACAGTTCTCTCAACGTCTTCATCAGAAGCATAATGATGTCCCCGCAGATCGTCTTTCTTTATGGGGGAACAGATGGAAGTCAGATGGTGCTAAATCTGGACTGTATGGAGGATGCCGAATATGGTGAGGTTCAGTCTCCGAAGTTCTTCTGTGGTGGCACGTGAAGCGTGTAGTTTTGCATTGTCATGCTGCAGGAAAACATTTCCCTCTTCGTTGTTAGCTGTCGTTTGAGTTCGCAGCGTTGTGAGGTAACGCTCTGAATTTGTTGTTGTCCTACGATCAAGGAAAACATGGAGAACACCATCTGCGTTCCAGAACACTGTGTCCATGATTTTTCCAGCTAAGGGCTGCGTCTTGAACTTCTTTTTCTGGGGCGAGTCTGTGTGTCGATAATCCATAGACAGACGTTTCGTCTCGTGGTCGTAATGGTGTACCTACGTTTCCTCTCCTGTCACAATTGAATGGAGAAGGGCGTCACCTTCACTCTCGTAATGCGAGAGGAGTTCCTGGAAAATTTAAACTCTGTGCGCTTTCATTTCAGGAGTCAGCACCCAGGGGTACCCATCGTGCACAGATCTTCCGATAGCCAAGCAAAGCAATAATGTGACCCACACGTTCTTGTGAAACGCCGATGGTGCTTGCAATTTCTCTCTGATACGACGATCGTCCTGAATCAATCTGTCAACATTTTGCTTGTGAAACTCGATGGATGCTGCCACAGGGCGTCCAACTCTTTGTTTGCCACACAGGTCAGATGTTCCCACGTCAACATTTTTTAAACTTACTCGCCCAACTGCCCAACGACGCACAGTACTCACATCAACACAATCACCATAAACTGCTTTCATTTTCTGATGAATCTTCTTTGGGGTGACACCTTCTGCTGACAAGATTTCAATGACTGCACGTTGCTTAAATCGCACTGACCGACCGTCTGCGCAAGGTTTCATTCTTGACACTGTAACAACACAACCGTTCAGTGCTAAGGCTTCCCTGCAACTGGAGCTGTATAGAAGAGGCCACGGAACAAGTCAGTACCTGCCGCGTACCAATACTGCCAAGTGTTGAAGAGTTACGAAAGTGGACGCATTACTTTTCAGTCAACCTTCTTACAACCAAGGACTCCGCCCAGTCATCTCATTCAGTTACTTCTCCTCTCGCATCAATATTGCTATCGGATCGCCTGTTTTTACGAATCCTACCTATTATCGTATTTAAATTGTTTCTTGTTATTGTCACGAATTACAAGTGGACTGTACAATGAACGAGGGACTGATGAAGCAGCTGTTGGCCTTTAACTACACGTCCCCTCTCCCCAACATAACGCTCACCGAGCAACCAACTAAGTCATCTATTGTTCGGAAATTTCTCTGGAAAAAGAGGGATTACTATCTCCTTGTGTATATTGGGACAACTACTGTTACTGTATCTTACACTATACGCAGTAAGGATAACAAATGGTTCAAATGGCTCTGAGCACTATGGGACTTAACTTCTAAGGTCATCAGTTCCTTAGAACTTAGAACTACTTAAACCTAACTAACCTAAGGACATCACACACATCCATGCCCGAGGCAGGATTCGAACCTGCGACCGTAGCGGTCACGCGGTTCCAGACTGTAGCGCCTAGAACCGCATGGCCACCCCGGCCGGCTAAGGATAACACCATCAGCTGCGTTTACTGCTTTCATTCAGGTTGTTCGGAAATTCCAGTTACATACTTCCAGTACTTGTAGAGGAGAGTAAGTATATCCTATTTTGAATAGGAAAACGTGTCCGGAAACGTCATCCAACGACGCTACAGAACGTCAAAGTTAAAGGTGCAAGAGCCTGTAAATGAACATATATACAGGCTGATTCCGTGATGATTTTACAAACTTTCTAGGCTGATGGCGAAGGATGAATGTATACGTCTCCATCATTCTTGAAAGTCTGTATCATCGTCATTGAATAATACTGTATACACATACATTTACAGGCGCTTGTGCCCATAACTTTGACGCTGTGTAGCGTTGTTGAAGTTTCCGGACATGGGTTCCTGTTAAAAATATTATGTACTCTCTCCTCTCTGCAAATCCTAGAAGTTTATAACGGGAATTTCCAAACACTCTGTATATTGTACAGTTACAGTTACTGTTACTTATAAAGAAGATATATAGCAGCGCCAATTCATCTCCGGGGATTCACTACAGAATATTTCTTAATACTAAAGCCATATCTCGTTGTTGTTCTTGTTGTGGTCTTCAGTCCTGAGACTGATTTGATACAGCTCTCCATGCTGCTGTATCCTGCGCAAGCTGCTTCATCTCCCAGTACCTAATGCAGCCTACATCCTTCTGATTCTGCTTAGTGTATTCATCTCTTGGTCTCCCTCTACGATTTTTACCCTCCACGCTGCCCTCCAGAACTAAATTGGTGATCCCTTGATGCCTCAGGAACATGTCCTACCAACCGATCCCCTCTTCTAGTCAAGTTGTGCCACAAACTCCTCTTCTCCCCAATTCTATTCAATACCTCCTCATTAGTTATGTGATCTACCCATCTAATCTTCAGCATTCTTCTGTAGCACCACATTTCGAAAGCTTCTATTCTCTTCTTGTCTAAACTCTTTATCGTCCATGTTTCACTTCCATACATGGCTACACTCCATACCAATACCTTAACAAACGAATTCCTGACACTTAAATCTATATTCGATGTTAACAAATTTCTCTTCTTCAGAAACTCTTTCCTTGCCATTGCCAGTTTACATTTTATATCCTCTCTACTTCGACCATCATCAGTTATTTTGCTCCCCAAGTAGCAAAACGGTGACAAATTCACAACTTCACAATATTCATATGGTTTATGAACGTCTACAGCATCATTGTTCGCAGCTTTGGTCACTAGGCAAAGCAGTGACATCGTATGTTACCCTCGCTCCACATCATCAGTTCTCGTTACACCTCCTAGAGAGCATATGTGTTTAGTCAGGCGTGCTCTATGCTTTTCATCCTTACTCAGGAGAGCAGACAAGTGCTGAAGTGTTGCCAACTGCTACAATGCAATCTTATTAAGAAAAAAATATACGCTTGGAAGCTCACTGTTCATGGTCGTAATGATACTCGCTTCGTTATAAAGTGCGGAACCCTAAAAAATCAGCAAATGCTGTTACGCCTACTTCGTATGAGAGACAGATTTTGTTCCTCTCAGCTGTGCTGGAAACACGCACGTTCCGCCGTGAGTGGTGTTCTCGTTCGCTGGTTGTAGAGGCTCGACCGCCGGCGGCTACTAGATTTGCCCAGCTCAGCGGGCGTCGAGGAGACGAGGGCTCGCCGCGGAGGCTCGTTTGGAGCCCACCTCCAACTTTCCTCTCCTCTCGTCTCGTCTCCTCCACACAGCGGCGCGGGGGCCGGGCACGAGAACTCTTAAATTTAAATTCCGCTGAATTACCTCGGTCCGTCTTCATTTGGAGCGGCGCGGGCCGTCGGTCCCTCGCCTTCCTCTCCGGCAGCCCACAGTGGAACCACACCCACACCCTTGCACGCCCTTGCTCTCCCTTCCCTCCCCTCCCCACCCCTCCCCTCACCACCCCTCGCTCCGCCCACGCTACGGCGTGCCACTGCTCGCCCTTTTGTCGATAACAGAGAAAACTTGCGCGGACAATGGGGGGAGCGCGTTGGAAAATTTAAATGACTGCCGGAGTGCGAACTCGGCGGCGGCGGTGGAGGCGTCGCCGGCGTCTTTGTCGGCTGAGTAATGGACTGGCGCCGGATTGCCCTCCCGTGGCGCGTCTTCTGCCGACCCGCCCAGCACGGCACAGTCCGTCACCTTCCGTAGCGCCTTCGGCCAGTGTAGTGCCGAGCCACGCCAATCTACGAAATGTGCGGCACTAGTTACATCATTCCACAGAATAACACTCTTTTAGGTTGATCACATTACAACGCTAACGACGTGCAGAAGATAAATTTCATGTAACACTCTGTCTGATACTACACTACTGGCCATTAAAATTGCTACACCAAGAAGAAATGCTGATATTAACGGGTATTCATTGGACAGACATATTATACTAGAACTGACACGTGATTACATTTTCACGCAACTTGGGTGCATAGATCCTGAGAAATCAGTACCCAGAACCACCACCTCTGGCCGTAATAACGGCCGTGATACGCCTGGGCATTGAGTCATACAGAGCTTGGATGACGTGTACAGATACCGCAGCCCATGCAGCTTCAACACGATACCACAGTTCATCTAGAGTAGTGACGGGCGTATTGTGACGAGCCGGTTGCTCGGCCACCATTGACCAGACGTTTTCAATTGGTGAGAGATCTGGAGAATGTGCTGGCCAGGGCAGCAGTCGAACATTTTCTGTATCCAGAAAGGCCCTTGCAGGACCTGCAACATGCGGTCGTGCATTGTCGTGCTGAAATTTAGGGTTTCGCAGGGATCGAATGAAGGGTAGAGCCACGGGTCGTAACACGTCAGAAATTCAACGTCGACTGTTCAAAGTGCCGTCAATGTGAAGAAGAGGTGACCGAGACGTGTAACCAATGGCACCCCATACCATCACTCCGGGTGATACGCCAGTATGGCGATGACGAATACACGCTTCCAATGTGCGTTCACCGCCATGTCGCCAAACACGGATGCGACCATCATGATGCTGTAAACAAAACCTGGATTCATTCGAAAAAATGACGTTTTGCCATTCGTGCAACCAGGTTCGTCGTTGAGTACACCATCGCAGGCGCTCCTGTCTGTGATGCAGCGCCAAGGGTAACCGCAGCCGTGGTCTCCGAGCTGATAGTTCATGCTGCTGCAGATGGTTGTTGTCTTGCAAACGTCCCTATCTGTTGACTCAGGGATCGAGACGTGGCTGCACGATCAGTTACAGCCATGCGGATAAGGTACCTGTCATCTCGACTGCTAGTGAAACGAGGCCGATGGGATCCAGCACGGCGTTCCGTATTAACCTCCTGAACCCACAGATGCCATATCCTGCTAAGAGTCATTGGATCTCGACCAACGCGAGCAGCAGTGTCACGATACGATAAACCGCAATCGCGATAGGCTACAATCCGACCTTTATCAAAGTCAGAAACGTGATGGTACGAATTTCTCCTCCTTACACGAGGCATCACAACAACGTTTCACCAGGCAACGCCGGTCAACTGCTGTTTGTGTATGAGAAATGGGTTAGAAACTTTCCTCATGTCAGCACGTTGTAGGTGTCGCCACCGGCGCCAACCTTGTGTGAATGCTCTGAAAAGCTAATCATTTGCATATCACAGCATCTTCTTCTTGTCGGTTAAATTTCGTGTCTGTAGCATGTCAACTTCGTGGTGTAGCAATTTTAATGGCCAGTAGTGTACTAATAATAAATACGTCAATCAGTTTCAGAGAGATTGATCAAATGCCCGAAGGGTCTCTTTTCAATGGTACGTGAAACTTTTCGTGGATGAGCAGCTGATGACGTCACAGCGTGTAGTTCCATGTTCTACTACGAGGGACGTTCAGTAAGTAATGAAACACATTTTTGTCCTGAAAGCAGGTTGTTTTTGTTCGGGATTTCAGTACGCCTTACTTTTACCCGCTCTTTTCCACTAGAAAAATCCTATTTTTCATCAAAATCTACGTTCAATGCTACGGCCTTATGCAACCCACTGGGTGGCCTCTGTGCCCGCATGGTACCACTTTACTGATCGACGTCGGAGCCAACGACTTGCTGCATCGGCAAAATCCCATCATCCACGTACTGCTTCCCGTGCAGTACATTCTCCACTGGGCCAAAGGATCGATATACGAATGTGCAAGATCCAAGCTGTAGGGTGGATGAGCGAGAAAGGTCCAATGAAGCTTTGTGGCGTTTTACGGTGCGCAGACATGAGTGCCTGCGTGGTTTTGGAGAAGTAGTTAATTTGCCTTTTTATGGCACGAACACATTACACGAGTCAACATCTGTGAGCCACCGGCCGGCGTGTGGGAGATGCGACAGTTTTGCGCGACCTTCTTGCGATCATTACAGACGCCTCCCCCAACGACTCGCTGTGCTTTTGCTCACAGAGAGGTCTTCGTAGACATTCTGCCAGCGCCTATGGGTATCTGTGATCCTCTGGTTTTTCGCCAAAAGAAGGTCAAGTGTAGCTCTCTGCTACGAAAGCACCTGCGTTACAATGCCGTTTTGAACGCTACGAATAGCACCGCCACATATCGGACCTCCACGCAACTACAGGCGCTGAAGAGGAATATTCCAGAATGACTTGCAAAAAATTTCACACTTTTTCAACCGAAATCTCCCTAGGAAAAAATGTTGCATTACTTACTGAAAACCACTCGCACATTGCCAAGCGTAAAGGGGGAAAAAATATTCCCTGTCAGATTTTTGCCTCGTGGAAAGGAACGTGTGCAGTGAGATGGACCATCGGTTTTACGTCACAAGCAGCTTTTAAGAGTAGCCATGTTGTACTAAGTCATACGGAGCTGAACTCCATCGTTGGTAATTTTTGTATTATGGCTTATGTAGTATAAATATAAGCTGTTCCGAAGCATCTCTTGAAACTGCGTGGTATTTGGCACGATTTGTGTGTGTGTGTGTGTGTGTGTGTGTGTGTGTGTGTGTGTGTGTGTGTGTGTGTTTTTTCCAAGTTTCCTCCTGAGGCACTGGACCGATTTCAACTAAACTTAGTAAACGTATACCTTATCGTCAGGGGACGTTTGCTATTGGGCTAAGACCTACCTACCCGTTATAGAGTTGGGGAAGAGGGCGAAAAGGAGTGTAGCCCGTAACACGTGAATTCTCAGACTTCATCCACCCAGTATCTGTGAAAGAGAGCACTTAGCGACTTTAAACAAAATTTTAAACGTTTACGAGATTTTTTCTCGCTGATAATCCTTGAAAAATGATGAAACCGCTGTTAATGAGTAAAAGCACCCCATGAGGCATGACGTTACAATTTACTACTTTTTTACTACTAAACATATTCGTGATACTTTCTACAAACAGTTTACAAGTGTATCACTGAATGTACTACACACAGTTCAGGAGACATGACATTATGAAAACGAAGTACAAGATCAGACCTGTGCAGCAACCGGTTTCTCCGTTAGTATCAAATAATGACATCGGTAGTTACAGCCTTTACACATCGTAGAGCACATAATGTGTCCCCAGTGGCCAGAGTTTATGGCGTCAAAGCCAGTTTGCCGAAGTTAATACAAGCTTATTATACTACAACTGAAGTCAAGCACAACAAAATTTTATTAATCAGATAATTAATTTCGGTCAGCGATGACAGTCTTCAGACTTGAGTGGATCTAGTATACCACATAAATCGTGTCAAAGCGAATATAGGATGTTTGCGTAAGAGCGTACAATACTATAACAGAAGATAGAGAATGGTTCACATAACAATTTGAGATAGGGAACCTGGGGTCTGAGAAGACAGCTTAGGGAGATATGGAAGAAAACTCTTCTACCGCTTTGTCTAGCATTACTCCTTACCAGCTTATTTACAACTCACGTGCGTACAAGTTTTTCCGGTAAGGAAACAAGGTCGACGAGCCTGATTACTGGGAAGTCATAATGCAGGTTTTGTTTACTGTACTTGTGCGCAAAGTGGATCTGTTGTATCGTGTTTACATTGTCCCATGAGAGAAGGTCCTGTCAGTCGACAGACCCATTCATTACTCAGTGCTGTCGAGACACACAGTACAATGCATTACAACCATCTCTATGCTGTGATTCCTGATCGCTATATTGGAATGGGAGGTACTATTCCACTGCCTGCGAGGTCACCTGAGCTGAATCCACCTGATTATTTCCTATGAGGATATCTAAAGTCACGTGTGTATGAGACCCCAGTGGATACGGAGATGGAATTACTTGCCAAAATTGTAACTGCCTGTGATGTGATTCGAAACACACCAGATATATTTGTCAGTGTGCGTCAGAATCTTGTTCGCCGATGTCTTGCTTGCATTGACGTTAATGGCCGTCAGTTTCAACACTTTTGTAAGATACAGTAAAAGTGGTACGTTCATTGAGTCAATGATGGTACCTGCAGTTAACTGTAACTAACGTAAATAAAGTTCACAGTAATGTGATTTTATTCCTATTAACTCCTTAAGTTGGCTTCTCCAACCCCAGCTACCTTACCTCAAATTGTTCAGTGGAGCATCCCCTACGTCGTGTTAAATTTTTGACCGCTCTTACGCAAACACCCTCTATACGTAGTAGAGTCACATTAATCAGCTATACACGTGTTTGTAAAATGACAACACCACGGCGTAATGATGTTCATAGAACTCAAAATTTTTGAATTTATGACGAAGCTTGTGAGGCTGATGAATGTCACTGTACCATCTACTCGTATATAAGCAACGACACGAGTTACGTAGTATATTAGATTTACTCAGGTCTGAAGATGGTCATCGTTCACTAAAATTAGTTACCTTATTAATGAACTGCATCTGGAGTTACTTATTTTATTGTATTTCCTAGATCGCTGTGGAAGCTTATTGCGAATATGTGGCACCTCATAAACACAAGTCACATATTGAAGGTTTTGCTAATATGAAACTTTGCGTAAAAGATACATATCTATACCTTGGTTTTATGGGCTGCTTCAGGTTTGTTTCGCCGGCAAATATCTTCAGTGATGGTGAGCAACTTAGAAAAAATTACCTTTTCCATTCGAATTAAATTACGAAGTGAATCTGGAGCTCGAAACCTATGTGATCAAGTACGCTACTTCAGAGTGACGGTAAGCAATACATCATCAGGAATACGGATATTACGCGCGCGCAAGCTGACCTTAGACACCGAAAAGGAGACGGAGATTCAATTGAGTTAACGAATGACTTCTTCTGGTACGTAAATCAGAAAATTAGGCTGCATACATAGTGTTCCACTTCCAGCAATTCACTGTTGAAGCCATCAAGAAGTCAAGAATCTTCTTTCCAATTTTTTTTGCTTTTGTTACACTGTCGCTAATAGAGTAAACGCAACTTTTTTACTTGCGGCCAATTCCGTAAACAAACTGCGGAATTTGCGCGCCAGATGCACCCCAAAACTGCCGCTGGATAGCGGTGCGGTCGCACATCACGATGAGAAGCACGTTCCGTGAGACGAAGCAGATCGTTCCAGAGCGAGCAGCAACCACGACGGGCACCACACCTGGCGTGCCTCGCGATGAGAAACACGTTCCGTGTCAGGATGACTTAAGTTTAGTCCGTTGCGTTTCACCACTTCTGGCGCTGGCAGGCTATTACTTTCTTTTCAACTTACTGCTGCATCTTAAGGGGGAACGACAAAGGCACGAAAATATTGCACAAATTCAGGATTTTTAATCCTTACTGAAATTTAATAAACAGTGTTTGCTGCACTGAATAAAGCACACATTGAAGTTTTTATTTGTATTTGTTTTATTGAAAAATATTAATAAATTCACTGTGTAATTTGGATTTTCCCGAGGCAGCTATGAAAGGAGGTAGATCAACGGTTGTCGCTGTAGCTCCAATTGCGGATATCTGAAACAAGAAGTTAACATATCACCCTTATCCGTACAGATGTAATTTTAGTTCATCGTTGGGATTTGAAAAAACAAAAACAAGAGATGTTATAGATATTCGAGAGAAGTGGCCATTTTTGGACCCCTCTTTTTTGGCCAAAAACAATTCTAAACATCAATATAAAAAAAATTGGCTACTGTGAACTGAGGAACATTCAGTTTGCTTCAAGGGAGGCAAAAAATCATTAAAATCGGATAAAAATTGTAGCGTGAGCGACGACAACCATGCCGAAAAACATGGTTCTGAGAAAAACGCGATTAAAGTTTGACAAGCATTTATCATATGCAAAAATCGGACGCAGCTTGAAACTTAAGGGATATCGTTGATGTCTGGTCCATAACAACTATCAGTCCGGCTAGTTGATGGCCGCTTTCTGCTACTTTGACTTGTTAAGCCCTCAATTTCGTCCTCAAAGTCCTTTTCGTCACTGAGCGCGTAGCTGGTGACGTCTCTATCTTCAACAGTCGGCGCATTTCATCGCCGATTTTGATTTCAAGGGCATTTTCCACGTCCAGTTAATGTAAAAAAACCAAACGAAACTGATTTTCACCCTACGCTGAACAATAAAAACACTCATCTGAATGATACCGAGTGACGCTGTCATCTTGAAGCAGCTGACTGAGCATCTGCCAGGGTCCAACATGAGAAAAGTGAAAGTCTACTATGTATTACACACATTAGTAAAAATCTGCATCATTAGGATCAGCCCTAAACGTCTCACGAACGCAACACTCACAGAATCGTTACTTTTTTGAGTTCGCGCATAATATTTTGGGGAATAATTCGTCAATGTATATACATTCGAATTCCGTAATAAAAATTTCGAATGTTTTTGACCGTCACCCTGTCATCCACCCTTAAATCTCAGATGTTCTGTCCTCTATAACGCCACAAACCACCTTATATTGTGAGATGGAGGTTACTTCTGCTACCTCTATTACAATCACACTCTTCCATTCGCGAATGGTGCTTGGGAACAGTGACTGCCGGTAAGCTCTGTTGGGTCACGCTCTAATTTCTCAGATATTTTCGTCGAGGTTACTTCGCGAGACATGTCAGAGGATGTCATTGCTTCCATGATGCTGGATAACTGGTACCTCACGGTATGGAGCACAAAAGCTATTTTGTTACAACTTTCCAGTAAGTTGCGTTTGTTGTAATTTTATCTGCAATCGATTTCTAAGCCTGTAACAGCTATCGAAATTAAATATACCCACGAGTACAGGGGAGCAAAACAAAACTGGACCGGAAAATATTTATATGTCTAACCCTTGGTAATCGATATACGGAACAGCTCATACAAGATGAACGATGCATGGATATTATTAGCAATATGGAGCCACAGCATACATCGCCGTAATCTTGTCAAAATTGTGAGGTGTTCTGTGAAGAGAGAACATTTGGCAGATCTCTGTCCCCGTGATTTTTACCTGGGGCAGATTGAAGGGTCAGTTGTTGTTGTTGTTGTTGTTGTTGTGGTCTTCAGTCCTGAGACTGGTTTGATGCTCAAATAATCCTCACACACTGGAAGAGACACAGCACAACACTGAAAACGCTGTTGCTGCTGTCCGTCAGGTAGATCTGGTAAATTTATATCACAATTTGATAAATTGAGCGCAATGCTGCGTCGACATCAAGGGCGGCCATTTCAGTGCCTTGTATGATGCTCATTAACAACGCTCGGTCCCGCATCATTCTCCTCGTAAATATCTTCCTGGACTGTTTTATTCTGCCCATCCTGTATATTTTGCTCCAGTGCCGAATCATCCTCTACTGTAGTAAACGAAAATCTCATTTTTTACTACAGAAGAGGGTGCTGTAGTACGGGAAAATGATAAGCATGCGGGTGTACTTCATTTCGATAGTACACGTTTTAAGCTCTCCAGTTACTGAAACAACTCATTGAAAAAGCAATAGGCAAGCGAATGAGATTTTCACTCTGCAGCGGAGTGTGCGCTGATATGAAACTTCTTGGTAGATTAAAACTGTGTGCCGGACCAAGACTCGAACTCGGGACCTTTGCCTTTCGCGGGCAAGTGCTGTTGCCCGCGAAAGGCAAAGGTCCCGAGTTCGAGTCTCGGTCCGGCACACAGTTCTAATCTGCCGGGAAGTTTCAATAGGCAAGCGTTTACTGTAAACAGCTCCGGCTTTGCTGGCTGGCGTGGCTTCAAAACTGAGCACCGGAGTAATCCACCAGGATGCCCTGACCGGTGCCGAAACTAGACTCCTGCAGGTTTAATTCTTTTTGGCGTAGCGCTTGACTGTCATGCAGAGGACCCGGGTTCGATTCCCGGTACCTGCCGGAGATTTTTCGTTGGCGGTAGGACTAGAACGGGGTGCATTCAGCCTCGCATTGTCAGTTGAGGAGATACTTGACCGTTTAGTAGTGGCTCCGGGTCACGAAGACCGATAACCGACGGGAGAGCGCTGTGCTAACCCTAACAATATACATAAATGGCCTTGTGGATGACATCGGAAGTTCACTGAGGCTTTTTGCGGGTGATGCTGTGGTATATCGAGAGGATGTAACAATGGAAAATTGTACTGAAATAGAGGAGGATCTGCAGCGAATTGACGCATGGTGCAGGAAATGGCAATTGAATCTCAGTGTAGACAAGTGTAATGTGCTGCGAATACACAGAAAGATAGATCCCTTATCATTTAGCTACAAAATAGGTCAGCAACTGGAAGCAGTTAATTCCATAAATTATCTGGGAGTACACATTAGGAGTGATTTAAAATGGAATTATCGTATAAAGTTGATCGTCGGTAAAGCAGATGCCAGACAGATTCATTGGAAGAATCCTAAGGAAATGCAATCCGAAAACAAAGAAAGTAGGTTACAGTACGCTTGTTCGCCCACTGCTTGAATACTGCTCTGCAGTGTGGGATCCGTACCAGGTAGGGTTGATAGAAGAGATAGAGAAGATCCAACGGAGAGCAGCGCGCTTCGTTACAGGAACATTTAGTAACCGCGAAAGCGTTACGGAGATGATAAACTCCAGTGGAAGAGTCTGCAGGAAAGACGCTCAGTAGCTCAGTACGGGCTTTTGTTAAAGTTTCGAGAACATACCTTCACCGAAGAGTCAAGCAGTATATTGCTCCCTCCTACGTATATCTCGCGAAGAGACCGTGAGGATAAAATCAGAGAGATTAGAGCCCACACAGAAGCATACCGACAATCCTTCGTTCCACGAACCATACGAGACTTGAATAGAAGGGAGAACCGATAGAGGTACTCAAGCTACCCTCCGCCACACACCGTCAGGTGGCTTGCGGAGTATGGATGTAGATGCAGATACCGCATCCAAGCCGCCATTGGCAGAGTATGACACGGCGGTGGGTTGTTACCGGCAAGTCCGACATTACCTGTAGACTTAGTGCACGTTTTACGATTACGTCATGCTTGATCACAGTGATGACGAAAAGAGCGTAACTAAAATCGATCAGAGGGGCTAGCGCAACTCTGCTTAAATAAGTTGGCCACACACACGAATACACGGATATATTGTTCATGGAGCCCACGAGTAAATTTTAAAGTGGGCTCGCACATTTAAATAGGTAGTACTGGAAAGAGTGGAAGTTCTGTTACTGTAGATAGTAAACGATTAAGGGCCCTGCAGACAGTGCTCAATAAGAGAAAAGGCCCACATTAGGAATCTTGGAACAATGCAAATATCAAAAACTGAGGACGAGCGAGAGTGAATGCGTCTAGTGATGGTACACGACAGCTGAAACTCGAAGATTCCACTAGCCGGAGTGCCTCAAGCGTTAAGTTGCAATCGTAATTTCTATATTTGTTAACTGTCGTGGTTAGCGAGCAACGAGACTGAACATAGTAGTACTGGACAAGACCGGTAGCCCTTCATGAACTTCTGAGGACTTAGACACGCAGGTAAATCATTGTAACACGCAGCCTGAGCTGTAGGTCAATGTTGTCTGCTGGCAGACATCTGAAGACACTTGTTGCCTATGAAAGCATATACATCACACACACACACACACACACACACACACACACACACACACACACACACACACACACAGACACACACACACAGACACACAGAGAGAGAGAGAGAGAGAGAGAGAGAGAGAGAGAGAGAGGGGGGGGGGGAATTGTAAAATATGGACAGAGGGAGAGGATGGAGGAAGAGATGGACAGACAGACAGGAGGAGGCAGAGGAGGAGATAATTAGGACGTATACCCAATTCACATACGTGTTATATACGGGTGGTTTCTTTCTTGTCCATTTAAACAGATTGAGCCATAGCAGCGCGTGGCCGGAACAGCTTGTAATTAATAAAGATTAAACTCGCCGTATTAAATTAAAGTTTATACGTCACTTCTGGTCTCAAAAGCTTCCAGTGCTTTAATTACTCTAATTATACATTGTTGAATAAATTCTGCCGCCTTTAGCGACTGTGGCACTAGGTGGTTGCTAAACTAGGCTGTTAAAACTTCTCGCGAAATGGGACCGGTTGTGACATACGGTGTCGCGGAGTATTTCGCCTGTTTCGCTGCGTAAAAGCATTTTAATGAAGCAGGTCTCTGCGCTGAGCTTGCTTTCTCGGTCGCAGTATTTACCAGGTTCTTTCTCTGGAAAAGGTGTCTAAAAGCCTGGCATCACAGTATTTAATTTTAAGGAGTATTTAATAATGCTGTTACAGCAATTACGTAGCTTTTTTTAAAGACACCATAGTTGAATCAATAGCTCTTAAGGCAAACGCATCAGAGTATTAAGCACTATCACGTACGATCGCTTTTCAAAAATCTACCGTTGTGTGCAAAATTTTATACCACTGCTGGATTAAACCCAGGTTTGACATCGACTGCGACGTGCTGGTAGAAAGTAAATCCGGAATTTCATATATCGGCTTTTTTTTTCTCCGTATCGTCTTGAAATTTAAACGTCTCTTAGAACCACACTTCCAACTACATTACGTACCAAACAACATGCTTTAAAATTTCAATCAGTAATATAGACGCTCACAAAATAAACAGGTACATTTAAATTAAACTACGCAAGGAGAACACCTCTTCATTTGCGTGTGAAAACTAGTTTCATAATTTCATAGCTCGTCATCGGTGAACGCATTGAGAAAATCCAATTTATCAGGACCTGTTAGCGCTAAGAGTCCTTTAAAATAACCGTCCCTATCACACACCCACACGCGAATCGCCACATCAGTACCAGCGCGGAGGAAATTGTCAGGTCACACCTGACCTATCCGAAATGAACGCGCACATTCTCAACCTAAGTTTTGCAACACGGCAGTTATACATGTCTATCCACTATACGTGTGTCTAATCCGTATACCTAACAGAGGAAATCACCTACTGATCAAAACGCGAATTGGCATGACAACAGACTAACGAATTCTGAAGCGTGCTGTTCTCTTGAACATCGGTATAGCCCATAAGTAAGTTCAACAGAAATGTTCGGAGAATTTGAAATGAAAGGTGATGTACTTTCCACGAAACTGTGTTGGATAAACCTAGAGAACACCTGTTTGAAAAAAACTGGATCATAATGGTTGCCACCATCGGTGCGAATGGAATAATAAAGTGTTCATACTGTGATACGATGTAGCCTCAAACATACATTGTACTATGGCTGCCGGAGTATATAAGCAGATGTAGAAGACTGATTCTGGAGAACATGGGAAAGTGCTTCTTTTTTACCTACAGGCTAATGGTAATAGATGAAATTTAGAAAGGCCACGCGCTATGTTTACGTTAGACGAAAGTGGTTCGACCCTTTTGAATTGAATTCTGCGGAGAAAACAATCAGTGCAAATACACAAGCACCAGAAGGCAGTAGTACTGTGCGTGGTTTGGTATATCGTCCGAGTGAGGCGGTCGCGCAGGCCACCGCGAGCGCCATCTGTCGCCTAATACGTGGCGCTCCCACAAGGCAATTACAGCTCTCATTAATAAAACATGTGCCTCATTACAAGTGTGCGGTAAGCGGCGAGGTGCGGGGCGCTGATTATGAAGTTGCAGCGACACGGCAGACTAATGACCCGTGCCCCGCTGGGCCGGCTGCAGCGCACAACGGGGCTGTATGGTGGGTTGCCTGCTTGTCAGGCGCCAGTTGCTTACTCAGTTATATCTGACTAGGATACTTATAACGCAAAATGCGTTAGCTGATCTCTCTGTCTGCATCTCCATGCGAGCTTAGCAATCCTGAGTAAGCGATAACTGTCCAATATATAACACGTCAGAGTTTATTTGGATAATAGCGCCAGGAGGTTCACGAGCGCTATGAAACAATTGATGACTCATAACTCCGATTAGGCTGTCTATTGTTAAATTATAATGCTTTATCTGTCGTAATTGACCAGTTTTCACGGATGCTGATTATGAGGTGCCCTACTAAACGTAACGTAGAATATACATTAGGCAACAAATACGTGCATACAAAGTAATAACAAATATTGCTATCAGTTACATCGTGTGCAGAACAACGGCTTTAAAAGGTCTTATCAGTTACAAACTGTGTACTTAAATATGAACGTGTGATCATGTACAGGGTGCATCATAATTACAATGAAGCAGCAGCCATTCCCTTATCTATACTTTCATTCGTGCCAATTCCCACTATTGATTGAAACGCAAACTGTATATGCTTCTAGCGGATCGTACATAGAACGATTACAAAAAACAAAAGCTTGTCCTATCCATTAGCATCGTCGATCCTGTAGATCAGTCATTTACCTCTATATAGGCAGGTATGGAGCAGATAACAAGAACTATCAGCAATTCATAGAAGATCGCATTGCTCCCTTGTCCTGTAAACGTGTATACCTAAATGACGACTCGTTAGTTTGTTCTTTGCGCAGCAACAGATCATATCATGGCTGTGTTTGAAAAGTAGTCAAAGATGTTGAAACAAAAGACAATAGCTTTCTCGCGTCAGAGTGGGAAATCGGTCTTCTGATTGGTGTGATGCGCCCGCAACTAATTCGTCTCCAGTGTCAATACCATTTCAGAGTAGAACTTGCACCCTGGGTATGTTCCAGGTTGTGTGTTCCGCGACAGTTCATAGCACATACGGTTCCCTCCAGTGCTGTGGGAGTCGTTCTTTGATATCTTAACACCGAACCTGTCACTCTGTCCCTTCTTCTCGTTAGTATTCTGCACAAATTAGAATTATATTAATACCTTCAGCTGCTGTCGGGCGTTGATATATATATCAACGGGGACAGGTGAAAATGTGTGGTCCGACCGGGACTCGAACCCGGGATCTCCTGCTAACAACCGCGCGGGATTAGCCGGGCGGTATAGGGCACTGCAGTCGTGGACTGTGCTTTTCCTCGCTGACTCTGTGGAGAACCATCTCATTTCTTATCATCCCACTGAATATTCAACGTTCTTCTGTAGCACCATATGTCAAACATTGATTCTCTTCTTTCCCGGTTTTTCCAAAGTCCTTTATACATTGCCATACAATGCTATGCACCAAACGTACATTCTCAGAAGTTTCTTCCCAAATTAAGGCGGATGTTTGATACTAACAGATTCTCTTGGCCAGGAATACCCTCTTAGCTGTGCTAGTCAGCTTTATATATCTTCCTTGCTTCGTCCGTAATGTGATCTAGTGCTACCACGGTAGCATTATTTGCTGACTTTGCCTACTTCGAGGTCCAATTTTGATAAGTTTACCACTAATACTATTTCTGCTACTCATTGCTTCCGTCTTTCTTAGGTTTACTTCCAGTCCATATTTTGTGTTCAGCAGAATGTTCATTCCGCCCAGTATCTGGTGTAATTTTTCCTCACTTACACTGAGGAGGACAATGTCATCAGAGAATGTTTGTCACACACTTTCACCCTGAATTTTAATTCCACTCCTGAAACTATCTTCTTTTTCCGTCGTTGCTTTTGCTATGCATGGATAGAACAGTAGTCAGAAGACTCCGTCCTTATCTTACACTCTACTGACACCACTTATTTCTTGGTTTTGCATTCTTACAGTTCCCTCTTTGTTCTTGAACATATTTCATATTTTCAGTATCTTATGTAACTGTTCTATTTGTTTTCTTTTCTGTCAATATATCCTATTCTTAATTTTCACGTATGCATGTACTGTAACTAAAAGACTTTCTATTGAACAACACAATTATTATGCTTACGTAAACGTTGTCTGATGAAAGGAATCGTTAAATCCATCTAAAATAAATAACTATATTCAAGTTAACTTTCACTAAAAATAATTAAAAAACCTAAAACTGTTTACTAAATTAGTTTCATGTGAAACTGTGTATTATGCAGTGCAGTAAACAGTGCTACAATGCAGGGACGTATCTTGCAATTCTAATACAAAAAACAAAGTGTAAAATTTCCTGCGTAAAAATGCAAACTAAACTTTGACATAAAAAATTCCCAAAATTATTGTGTTAAAATACCCTTCAAATTTACGTACTCAAGCGAAGTAAAAATTTGAACATTAAATGACGCACACGAACTTGTAACACATCACTGTAAGAGCAAGAATGTTTGACACAAGAAATGAGATCTGCACTAAACTGTAACTGAACCGACTGTGACGATGGTCTACAATGCAGTGCTTGACTGTAAACAGTCTTACGGGATCCTAATAGCATGTTAAACTAGCCCTAACAAACTTTCGTACCTTTCCTTGTGGCAACGGAAACTCAGTGCTGCTCGAAAGTGGTGAATTTTAGACGGCAGCGCGGCAAACCAGCTAAAGAAAACATTGCCCAAGCGTAGTGCAAGAAAAAGCAACTAGCGCTACGCGCGTCGGACTGTGTTCCACTAAGTGCAATGCGGTGGCACTCGAGTACAAAATAAAACTTCAACAAAGAACCGGAGAGAGAAACTGAACCTACTGACTAGCATTTTAAAAACGGTATTATGAAACTGACTTTTAACGATTACAACAGTCTCCATAAAATTCACTTCTTGTAGAAAGATCTAACTCTGTCATGTAACTAGTTAATGAAATGGTAAAGGAGTGGTGAATCTATGGCTCTGAATCAAAGCCACGTGAGCAGATAATTTTGTTCAATCTAGAAAATTTTGTTCAATCTAATCTCGACAAACAAACAAACAAACAAACAAACAAACTGCTCTTATCAATAAACAAAAATCATACCGAAAATTTGCCTCTCTCAAATTCATCATTGATTACACACGAGCAAGCAATGCAGCGGCAATACTGCCCGAATATCTTCGCACTTCTAAAATGAATATTTACAGAACCATTTCCAAAATACAACTTCTTCTGCGCCTACATAACTGTGTCCTGCTTTCCCAAACCGCTCAACAGCGTGACAGACATCACTGGCACTGAGTAAACGCGAACGGCAACGATAAACGACTGACAACGAAAGATCACATTGCTTGGAACCTCTGTGGCGTAACATACCGTGCAGCTATGAAGTATGACTCATCGAGTAGAAAGAGAACTGCCGTCATTGTCATCGACTACCAAAAATAAGCTAGAGCCCTTACATCACCTTAAGCCCTGTGGCTCTCACCTATTTTACTATTATTTGATTCTGTTTGAAAGTGGGGCGACGATTGCAATGGAGAACGAAATTGTGGAATGTATGTATTACTCATTTGTATCTCCGCTTTCTGAAATTTCTGACTACCGCACTGACGCCTCAAGGGGAGCGTCACCAGGCGTAACGGGACATTTTTAACAAGGCCATTTAACATGTGTATTTTCAGCGCACGCATGGCGTGTCTCCTAGGTACACGTCGGTAGTGGTGGCGGTGCCCCGCTGCGCGAGCAAGCATTTGCATGACAAGGCTGTCATTAGCGGCGGCGCTCCCCGGCCCCACGAATCACGCAGGCGGCTGCCGCAAAAAGCGACCCAGAAGACAGGCCGCCCACGCCACCCCCGCGACTGCTTTGCTATTTCCCCAGCTCTCGGCCGCAGGCCGCCGTGGCTCTGTCGCGTGCCACGGCGGTTCCGCTCGCGTGTTGACTCTCATTACCCAGGCGTCACAGCGTTTACGAGTCCTGGCTGTCAACTCACTGCAACTGATTGTGTGTAAGCGCCTCAAAGTAGCGCCACGGTGTATCAGTTTCGATACTCTGACTAAAAGCGCTCTGTACAAAAATAAGGCATTGTACCGAATTACTGCGCTCTTAACTAATGAATAGTGTTCCTCCACAAAACTCATGTGGGCTTCTAAACTATCTGATCTAGAGTACCTATTAGCGTCACCAGCCGTCTTTATGACGGCTTGAACTCTGCTCGAGACACTTGCTGATGTTGGAGGCTGGGGTTTGCAACGAAGTCGACGTTCTAACTCACCACATAGGTGTTGTTAAGCGCAGGACTCTGAGCAGGCCAGTCAGATTCAGCAATGTTACTGTCCAGAAACCACTGCCTCACAGATGCTTTCAAAGTGTGCATTGTAATGCTGGTACATTCACACCTTCTCAGAACTGTTGCTCTACTGTACGCAGCGCACAATGCTATAAAATGTATTAGTAACCTTTCACATTTAGCATATTCTGACGCACAGTAAGGGGACCACAATCTAACCACGATGAACGCCCCCATACCATAACACCGCTACCTCCATACTTCAGTGTTGACGCTCAACATAAAGGTAGGTATGTTGTCCAGGCATTCGAAAAACTTCTTTCATCGGATTGGTACAGGGTATGGGAAGATTCGTCAGTCCAAATCACTCGTTTCCAGTCATCCAATGACAAGTGGCGCTGCTCTATGCACCACCTCACATGCCATTTAGCACTGACGAAATGTGTGGCTCATGGGAAGTGCTCGACATACCACTACTACTACTACTACTACTACTACGTGATCAGGCCCAGTGGACCGCACGCATCTAAAAGTTTCCTTCTCCACTGTATTCTGTCCATTGCTGCTATCCGCCATCCGTTCACATCTATTGACACTTGGTTTAAATCTTCATGGAGTCCATCCCTCCAACGCTTCTTGGGTCTCCCTGGCGGTCTCTTTCCTGTAGGTGTGAAATCCAGGAGCTTCCGAGGCCATCTGTGATCCCCCATCCGGGCCACATGGCCGGCCCACTGTATTTGTTTGGCTTTGACAGTTCCTGCTATGTTGGGCTGCTGGTATAGTTCCTCAAGCTCTTGGTTGTATCTGATCCTAAATTCCCCTGTATCTGCATCCAGAACCGGACCGAAGATCTTCCGAAGCACTTTTGTCTCAAAAACAAGGAGCTTATGGAATTCCTGTTTCCGGATACTCCATGTCTCACAGCCATATATAACAACAGGCTGGATCACGGTTTTGTACAGTCGATTCTTGAACTGTCTGGAGAGATATTTGGACCGAAACAGTTGTGCTAGGCTGTGGTAAGATCGGTTTCCTGTTTGTATTCTGGCATTGATCTCTGCATCACATGACGAGTTGTCAGTGAAAAGGTATTTGAATTCTTGCACTTTCTTGTAGGAATGGTCCCCAACCTGCAGTGATTGTAGATGATCAGCAGTCTGACAATGACCACGCTTCATAACGAGGTACTCTGTCTTGGCTTCGTTTATGTTTAGCCCAAATTTGCTGGCAGCCTCCTTTAGTGCTTTGGTCATTTGCTCCAATTCCTCTTCCGACCTTGAGAGTAAACAGATGTCGTCTGCATAGGCTAAGTATGCCAGTCTCTTTCCTTCGATTTCAATCCCTTCGTTCTCTTGGAAGGTCTCGCGTACAATCTTCTCGACCATTGTACCTTATACTTTTTAGCACCATATGCACTGTGAAAGGTATGTGCTAAGGTCTGATCAGGGTAGATCCAGAAAATAAAGTCGGTAGTTGCCAATTGCAAGTTGGAATGAGTATAATATCTTTGAGTAGGAGGATCTTTGATGGTTAAGAGAGCCGGGCGCGTGCAGTAAAAAAAAAAAAAAAAAAAAAAAAGTCGCAGCTAGGTGCCCGGAGGAAGCAGACGCGTGGTGACAGCTTTAAGGTAGGACTCGCGCTCGCTGCGCAGTTACCCTGAGCAAACTTGAACACGAAAATGAGAGAAAATACATAATGATTTCAAAAATGGTTTTTGTTAGATAATGTTCAGAGTTCGGATTTGTATGTTCAAGGTTTGACGCAGTAAGCGTTTTGTACAATTTTTTTGTAAGAGTGATTCGTATTACAAAAATGTTCGAAATGGTAGGTTTTGTGTATGACTTAAAATTTTAACAAAATATAGACATCAACATTTTGTTTAAATCTAACAGCCTGAATCATAATCCACATCCTTTGCTTGTATTGAATATGAAAATGAGTAGTAAAGTAAAGTTACCCATCAAGGAAAGAACGTAAAGAAAATGAGGCCTCTATGCAATATGTGCAGTTGATGGTTTGAAATCGATTTTGGTATAACTAAAGTTATCGGAGCAAAGTTATTTCTAATAACAAATTTTATGCCATTGCACAACTGCCATTATTCAAGGCAAGATATAATTTCATTAAGTAAACATCAGGACCAAAAGTTAATTTTTCAGTACCATCTTAATACCAATGCACGAACGGCATTATTCTCATAAACTTGATTGCTGAGTCAAGTACATGTTTCATTATTGGCAAAATGGAGGAGTGCAAGAAACAAGTTCGCAAACGCAGTCAGATGCAGGTTTGTTGAATAATTAATTTGGAACAATCTTATCATTGATACTTTCACTAATTAAAAAAGAAACAATTTTGGTTAGATACTTTAAACTGGGATTGTGCTAACAGGACTGCTATTAGTATTTCGCAACTCAAGAAAGATTCCCTCCACTGCTTTCATGCGATTTTTTTACAACCACCCTGTGCAAAGCCAACGTACCGTCAGTATATAGGCCCTGTTAGGTCTTGGTTGTTCAGCTGTGATTGGGAATTCACGTTTCC